>NC_053394.1:78339563-78464899 GCF_905171765.1 Bufo bufo | reverse complement strand
CTGCTGAGTACCACAGTGGTCTCCTCCTTTTTTTGCTTTTACTGACAAGTCTAATGCAATTTTCTGTTGCCTTCAATAATGCACCTTTTAAGTAGTCCCATTTCTCCTGGACTCCATGTAATCCGTTCCAGTCTGATAAGGACTCATTTATGACTAATTTCATTTTTGAAAAGTCTGTTTTTCTAAAATCTAAAACTTTTGTTTTTGTGTGGTGGGACTCTTTCACAGTTCTTATATTAAACCACACTGACTGGTGATCACTAGATCCCAAGGTTTCGCCTACAATGACATCATATACCGAATCCCCGTTTGTGAATACCAAATCCAAAATGGCCTCCCTCCGGGTTGGCTCCTCAACCACTTGTTGTAGAGATAACCCCAGTAGGGAATTTAGAATATCTGTACTCCTGGTAGAACTTGCTATTTTGGTTTTCCAGTTTATATCTGGAAGATTGAAATCTCCCATAATGATAACTTCTCCTTTCATTGTCATTTTAGCTATTTCTTCAACTAGTAGATCATCTAGTTCTTTAACTTGACCAGGTGGTCTATATATCACACCTACACGAGTTACTGCATGGTTAGCAAACTGCAACGTAACCCAAACTGACTCTATGTTGGCCTCACCAACTTGTATTAGGTTAGATTTAATGCTATCTTTCACATACAGGGCTACTCCTCCTCCTTTCTTGCCTTCTCTGTCTCTTCTGTATAAAGAGTACCCTGGTATGGTTATGTCCCAGTCATTTCTTTCATTGAACCATGTCTCCGTAACAGCCACTAAATCTACATTCTCAGATGCCATTATTGACCCAAGTTCATTGATTTTTTTACCTAAACTGCGAGCATTTGTAGACAGGACTCTGAGCTTATCATTTCTTAACCTCTGTGCTTCTGACCTGTTCTGGCATTGTTTCGGGGGGCAATTAGACTCTTTTATTTTCACTCTTTTGCCCCCCCTTCCTAGTTTAAATACTCTTTCGCAAATTCTTGGAGTTGTTCACTAAGTACATTTGTTCCTTTGAGAAAAAGATGCAAGCCATCTTTTTTGTACAGTTCCTTTCTATTCCAAGTAGAGCTATCATGAGAAACAAAGCCAAATCCTTGCTCTTGACACCATTTACCAAGCCATATGTTGAACTCCTTTATGCGCCTCTGCCTATCATTCTGAACATTATGCACAGGCAGAACTTCAGAAAATGAAATGGTGGATGCAAAATCCTGTACGTCATTACCAAGTGTGATAAAAGATTTTTTCACCTCTGACACTTCATTGCAAGCCAGGTCATTTGTCCCTAGATGGACAAGAACATCCACGTCCCCTTCCTGCTTTGCTTGCTTAACAATATTAATAATACGTCTTCTATCTCTTCTAGCAGTAGCCCCAGGGAGACATCTCACAAAACCATTTTCTTTAAGCTCCACACTTCTTATGATAGAATCACCCAGCAACAGCTGCTTCCTTTGAGACTTCACTTTATCTTTTTTGTTGCATACATTAGACATAGGAGTCGATGGTTTCTCACCCTCTGTGCTTGAGTCCATATCCATGTTGTCCTTACATTCTGAGAGTGCTGCAAATGAATTATGGAGAACCACCGACTGTGGGACATGTCTTCTATCCACCACTCTAAGTCTTCCAGAACCTACAGTAACCCATCTGCCATTTCTGGCACCTTGCCATCTTGAGCCAGAGGTGAGCCGTCCTTTACCTTTTTCATACACCCCAATCTAAAATTGCCTGGACCTTCCTAGGATCCATACGGAAACCTGAAGCAGATAAAAAATAACCTAGGAATTGTATCTCTTGAAAGGCGAAGACACATTTTTCAATTTTAGCATATAATTTATTTGTCCGTAGGACCTGCAGTACTTGTCTGACATGCACCTCATGTGTTCTAAGATCAGACGAATAAATTAAAATATAATCTAGGTATATTACCACAAACCTGCCGATTAGATGACTAAAAATGTCATTAACGAAATGTTGAAAGACAGCAGGAGCATTGGTCAGACCGAAAGGCATAACAAGATTTTCATAATGCTCCTCAGGGGTGTTAAAAGCTGTCTTCCACTCATCCCCCTCCTTAATACGAATCAGATTGTAGGCCCCCCTAAGATCAAGTTTGGAGAACCACCTAGCACCCGCAATCTGGTTAAACAGGTCAGGAATGAGAGGAAGAGGGTATGGGCCCCCATCTTTCTTTTTAACGAAGAAAAACCCTGCAGCCACGGGTGAAGAAGAGGGTCTGATGTGTCCCTTAGCCAAGCTCTCGGAGATATAATCTTTCATGGCTTGTCTCTCTGGACCTGAAAGATTATATAACCTGGTCTTGGGTAATTTTGCGCCGGGAACAAGGTTAACCGGGCAATCATAAGGACGATGAGGTGGTAACTTCTGACAACCCTTTTCAGAAAAAACGTCCTAAAAATCCGAAATAAATGTAGGTAGGGTAGTTATGGAGGCGACTAAGCAATTGCTATTTAAGCAATTTTCTCTGCACTGCTCACTCCACTCCAATATCTCCCTGGCCTGCCAATCCACCACTGGATTGTGCGCTACCAACCAGGGAAGACCCAGCACTACCGGAGTGGGAAGCCCCTCCAGAACATAACATGAAAGCATCTCGTTATGGTGGTCCCCTACCCGAAGGTGTAAATTATGAACAATGTGGGTGAAGTTTCTCTGAGACAGAGGAGCAGAATCAATAGCGAATATGGGAATAGGTCTCTGTAGCGTACAGAGAGACAAACCCATAGTGCGGGCAAAATGGGCATCTATCAAATTTACCCCTGCTCCACTGTCTACAAAGAAAGAAATAGTCTCCGTCTTATCACCAAAAAAATTAACCGCTGGTAACACAAATTGCGATGTACGTATGGAGGAAACGTATACCCCCCGACTGACATCCTCCACACAGCCTGGGGTTAGTAGTTTTCCGACGGTCTTTTGTTTCTGAGGAAAGAAGGACAGACATTAATGAAATGACCCCTCTCCCCACAAAAAAAACAAACCCCACGCCTACGGCGAGCCTCAGGAGGACGGACCTGACGAGTAGTTCCTCCTAGCTGCATAGGCTCGTCTAAGTCCGTACAGACTAACTGCTGCTTGGGAGGGGTTACCAATGGTTCCAGTTTTTTCAACCTGTCCCTAAGGCGTCTATCTATTCGGATAGAAAGGGACATAACCGCATCAAGGGAAAAGGGGGTCTCATATAATGCAAGCGCATCCTTAACCCTTTCGGATAACCCAGAGCAGAACTGACTCCTGAGAGCCGGGTCGTTCCATTGGGTATCCGTAGCCCACCTATGGAAGTCAGAGCAATACTCCTCTACCGGCCGCTCTCCTTGTAGGAGTCTCCGTAATCTTGATTCAGCTAGTGCGACTCGGTCAGTCATATATGAGATCCAAGGCCCCGAAAAACTCATCCACTGACCGAAGAGCCTGGGAATCAGTAGGTAAAGAGAACGCCCAGGACTGCGGGTCCTCCTGCAGCAGGGAAATAACAACCCCCACCCGCTGTTCTTCATTACCAGAGGAGTAAGGGCGCAGTTTAAAATATCATTTACAGGCCTCACGGAATGTCAAAAACTTGTCCCTTCTCCAGAAAATCTGTCAGGGAGAGGGACCTTGGGTTCCGCAACAACCTGGTTACCAGTAGCAACCGCTGGGCTTTGGTCAGTTGTAATTGCTGCTGTTGCTGGAGGACCGACGCCTTCAATCCTGCCACCTCCAAAGACAGGCCATGAAACTGTTTGGACAGAGCAGCAATTTGATCCATACTGGATTCTAAGTAGGTAAAAAAAAATGTGTTTTTTTTTTACCTGCACAAAATAAGGGCCAGATATAATGTAATGACCGGCGACACGCACAGGGAGAGAAAAGGGAAAGCCCTGCCCAAGGGAGAGGGAAAGGTGGTGACCCCTGACTCACCTTGCGGCTGGCACCTGACTACCCTGACGTCCCTAGACGGGTTCCTCACCCGTGCGGCGATCACGTGCCTAAACCCTGACTTTCCCTAAAATGAGCCCTAGATAGTGAACCGGCCGGTGGGATCGCTAGTCCGCACCACTCACACTAAGAGGGAAACACCAGGGAGAGGACAGACAATACAGACAAACACATACACCCAGGTGGGCGACCACAGCAGACCATAAAGGTGTAACAGGGATCCGGAGGGTAGCGTTCTGGACCAACAACCAGAGAACGCAGCAACACAGCTCCAGAGGGTCAGAATAGATGTCCAGGCAGGAAGCTCTATATCTGGCAACCAGAGGAGTGTGAGAGGGGAATATAAGGAGGTTGGGAGTGCTGGACAAGGAACAGCTGAGGAGAAAGAGCTACGGATCCCTGAGTGAGCCAAAAGGGTTTGCAAAGCAAACCCAGAAAGCTACCACAAGGAAACAGCCCTATCTTACATAGAACGCGCAGCCAACCGCTGCGACTTCCTGACCCCGGGTATAACGGAGTCAGGCGTGGTTCTAGACACCCTCGTGACATCAACAGTGTGAGAAACATTCAGAGAGACGCCTAGAGGTCTGTCTCTAATTGCTACAAGTGTCAGAATTAATCCCTATAGCTTTGAATTAAAGCTTTTAAGGTCAAATGTATAGAATATGTTTTATTCTGATTTACATAAGTTAACCCTTTATACTATGATGCAAATAGCTTACACAGCAGTGCCACCTAGGTATGAGTAGGTGACATTACAACAGTAGCAAAAGTGCATTCTGGGTAAGGTTATGATGTCATATTTTTTATCAATGGTCATAAACCACATAAAGGAGAAACACATGAGAGGAGAAAGAAAAGAGAAGTTGAGCTCTCTAGAGGGGTCTATCAAGATGAAAGCCATGGTAAGATGCGCTATGATGGACCACCCAGCTTTCCTAGGAGCAGCAGTAAGATTCCTACTAGGACTTGGTAAGAGACACAGAAAATGATATTTCATTTTATTAAGACTAATTTGATAGTGTGGGTGAAATTATACCATCTAGATTGGCGAATAAATAAATACATTAATTAATTGATCATCTCCATATTGAGATGTAGTCTTAGGATATTGTGAGGCTTCATTCTACCTGCAGAAGAATCAAGACTCATAAGCAAAGCATTAAATGATTGCTTATATATATATATATATACACTGCTCAAAAAAATAAAGGGAACACAAAAATAACATCCTAGATCTGAGTTAATTAAATATTCTTCTGAAATACTTTGTTCTTTACATAGTTGAATGTGCTGACAACAAAATCACACAAAAATAAAAAAATGGAAATCAAATTTTTCAACCCATGGAGGTCTGGATTTGGAGTCACACTCAAAATTAAAGTGGAAAAACACACTACAGGCTGATCCAACTTTGATGTAATGTCCTTAAAACAAGTCAAAATGAGGCTCAGTAGTGTGTGTGGCCTCCACGTGCCTGTATGACCTCCCTACAACGCCTGTGCATGCTCCTGATGAGGTGACGGATGGTCTCCTGAGGGATCTCCTCCCAGACCTGGACTAAAGCATCTGCCAACTCCTGGACAGTCTGTGGTGCAACGTGACGTTGGTGGATAGAGCGAGACATGATGTCCGAGATGTGCTCAATTGGATTCAGGTCTGGGGAACGGGCGGGCCAGTCCATAGCATCAATGCCTTCATCTTGCAGGAACTGCTGACACACTCCAGCCACATGAGGTCTAGCATTGTCTTGCATTAGGAGGAACCCAGGGCCAACCGCACCAGCATATGGTCTCACAAGGGGTCTGAGGATCTCATCCCGGTACCTAATGGCAGTCAGGCTACCTCTGGCGAGCACATGGAGGGCTGTGCGGCCCTCCAAAGAAATGCCACCCCACACCATTACTGACCCAATGCCAAATCGGTCATGCTGGAGGATGTTGCAGGCAGCAGAACGTTCTCCACGGCGTCTCCAGACTCTGTCACGTCTGTCACATGTGCTCAGAGTGAACCTGCTTTCATCTGTGAAGAGCACAGGGCGCCATTGGCGAATTTGCCAATCTTGGTGTTCTCTGGCAAATGCCAAACGTCCTGCACGGTGTTGGGCTGTAAGCAAAACCCCCACCTGTGGACGTCGGGCCCTTATATCACCCTCATGGAGTCTGTTTATGACTGTTTGAGCAGACACATGCACATTTGTGGCCTGCTGGAGGTCATTTTGCAGGGCTCTGGCAGTGCTCCTCCTGTTCCTCCTTGCACAAAGGCGGAGGTAGCGGTCCTGCTGCTGGGTTGTTGCCCTCCTATGGCCTCCTCCACGTCTCCTGATGTACTGGCCTGTCTCCTGGTAGCGCCTCCATGCTCTGGACACTACGCTGACAGACACAGCAAACCTTCTTGCCACAGCTCGCATTGATGTGCCATCCTGGATAAGCTGAACTACCTGAGCCACTTGTGTGGGTTGTAGACTCCATCTCATGCTACCACTAGAGTGAAAGCACCGCCAGCATTCAAAAGTGACCAAAACATCAGCCAGGAAGCATAGGAACTGAGAAGTGTCTGTGGTCACCACCTGCAGAACCACTCCTTTATTGGGGGTGTCTTGCTAATTGCCTATAATTTCCACCTGTTGTCTATCCCATTTGCACAACAGCATGTATATATACACGGCTCAAAAAAATAAAGGGAACACTTAAACAACACAATGTAACTCCAAGTCAATCACACTTCTGTGAAATCAAACTGTCCACTTAGGAAGCAACACTGAGTGACAATCAATTTCACATGCTGTTGTGCAAATGGGATAGACAACAGGTGGAAATTATAGGCAATTAGCAAGACACCCCCAATAAAGGAGTGGTTCTGCAGGTGGTGACCACAGACCTCTTCTCAGTTCCTATGCTTCCTGGCTGATGTTTTGGTCACTTTTGAATGCTGGCGGTGCTTTCACTCTAGTGGTAACATGAGACGGAGTCTACAGCCCACACAAGTGGCTCAGGTAGTGCAGCTTATCCAGGACGGCACATTAATGCGAGCTGTGGCAAGAAGGTTTGCTGTGTCTGTCAGCGTAGTGTCCAGAGCATGGAGGCGCTACCAGGAGACAGGCCAGTACATCAGGAGACGTGGGGGAGGCCGTAGGAGGGCAAAAACCCAGCAGCAGGACCGCTACCTCCGCCTTTGTGCAAGGAGGAACAGGAGGAGCACTGCCAGAGCCCTGCAAAATGACCTCCAGCAGGCCACAAATGTGCATGTGTCTGCTCAAACAGTCATAAACAGACTCCATGAGGGTGATATGAGGGCCCGACGTCCACAGGTGGGGGTTGTGCTTACAACCCAACACCGTGCAGGACGTTTGGCATTTGCCAGAGAACACCAAGATTGGCAAATTCGCCACTGGCGCCCTGTGCTCTTCACAGATGAAAGCAGGTTCACACTGGGCACATGTGACAGACGTGACAGAGTCTGGAGACGACGTGGAGAACGTTCTGCTGCCTGCAACATCCTCCAGATTGACCGGTTTGGCATTGGGTCAGTAATAGTGTGGGGTGGCATTTCTTTGGAGGGCCGCACAGCCCTCCATGTGCTCGCCAGAGGTAGCCTGACTGCCATTAGGTACCGAGATGAGATCCTCAGACCCCTTGTGAGACCATATGCTGGTGCGGTTGGCCCTGGGTTCCTCCTAATGCAAGACAATGCTAGACCTCATGTGGCTGGAGTGTGTCAGCAGTTCCTGCAAGACGAAGGCATTGATGCTATGGACTGGCCCGCCCGTTCCCCAGACCTGAATCTAATTGAGCACATCTGGGACATCATGTCTCGCTCTATCCACCAACGTCACGTTGCACCACAGACTGTCCAGGAGTTGGCAGATGCTTTAGTCCAGGTCTGGGAGGAGATCCCTCAGGAGACCGTTCGCCACCTCATCAGGAGCATGCACAGGTGTTGTATGGAGGTCATACAGGCACGTGGAGGCCACACACACTACTGAGCCTCATTTTGAATGTTTTAAGAACATTACATCAAAGTTGGATCAGCTTGTAGTGTGTTTTTCCACTTCAATTTTGAGTGTGACTCCAAATCCAGACCTCCATGGGTTGAAAAATTTGATTTCCATTTTTTTTTTTTGTGTGATTTTGTTGTCAGCACATTCAACTATGTAAAGAACAAAGTATTTCAGAAGAATATTTAATTAACTCAGATCTAGGATGTGTTATTTCTGTGTTCCCTTTATTTTTTTGAGCAGTGTATATATATATATATATATATATATATATATAAATCCAGAAAAACGGGCGGCACTCCAAGAGATAAAAGAAAGTGAACCTTTATTCACCCAGGTGGTGCAACGTTTCGGCTCTACACTTGAGCCTTTTTCAAGCAAAGATACAACTCAAATCACAATATTATATACAGGTGAAACAATTAGCATATCGACATGTGATCACACTCCACCCAGTGGGTGTGTTACAACTCATAACAATCATATGTGAGCATAAAATGTAAACATCACAAACAGACAGTAAATAAAGTGCAGATCAGTTAAGGAATGTATATACCATACATGTCATATATATGGTGACTGGAGGCACATGCCACAAATCTCTGAACAAGGATTGATCTGACCGATCAGTGCAATATAATGTGATATATTATATATACAGGAGGGAACGACGGAGATGAGGGGCGATCGAAAAAAACATACCAAGAGGGACGTGCACCCTAACTTCTACTGATCTTGTACCAGTGCCGCCTTTTTTCCTTGGAATATTGTGGCCTATTGGCTGAGCACGGCATTATCTTCCAGCATTTCCCTTTTTTTGCACCATGTCTACTTTTGAACCTGCTTCACCCAGTGGTTGTGTATACACGACTGAAGATGCCGAACGCATCCTGCGTGACATAGGCGGAGATGCCACCTTCCTTAACACCCGTCTACCAAAGAACTAAAACGTAAGTTTGAGGCTATCTCTAAACGTATGGTATCCCTCCGTCTACATATGACGACACTTGGTGAATACCATAGAACACAGAAGATTCCCAGAGGGATGCGATCCAGCATCCGACCAAATCTTTTTTACAACAATCCCCTTTTTTGCAAAAAATTTGAAGCTCTGTCTAATCGATACTCACTGGACTTTATTTTACTTAATATTGACTATCTACAACATGAACTCTCAACTTTGCTTTCTGAAATAAGGGACTTGGAGGTAGCTCTACAGTCTCTTTTATCCCCTGAGGATTTCAGCAAATATATGGAAGATACATCCACTTCAATGAAGCAGTTCCAGCTGGAATCGGAGGAGAGTAAAAGAACGAAGTGGTGCAGGGACACAGAGGACTATAAAAAAGGAAATGTCTACAATTGGCAAACTGAGAGACAACACAATACTCAACAGCGAGACGTGAGGAGGTGGAGGAAAACGACCCAGGCATCTTCAAATGAAAAGCAGTCTTTTTTAGACCTAAATCCACAAATACCGGAGAGACGCACCGACGAATCAGGAGAGGTGGCCGTAGACACGGGAGGACCAGGCAGACTACGGAGCAACAAGAATCGACCCATGGTAACCAAGACGAACACAGTGAGGAGAAAATGACTGTAGGCAACTTATCCTCCAAAGAGTTAACCCCTGCTCAAGTGAGTGTTCTTTCAAAGGGGTTTTCATTTTGTCCCACTTCACGCACAGATTGGTTTGAGTTGGAATCTAATTTATTTTCTTTCTTCCGCCGTATTAAATTAACAATATGGTCTCACAAAAAGGATAGAGTTGTTAAGCCCCAGACGAGTGAATTCACCATGGGGTCTCTCAACTTATTCCAAAGGAGCAACTTTGTACCAATTATCAATGAACCAGCAGTGGATGCCTATATCAGTGTTGTCCGACGGGGGATTTCTGAGCTCCAGTCATCCTCCAGTGGTGACCTGGACTTCAGATACCCCAATCTGACCACCTCTGAGATTGAGGCTCTCAAGTCCCTCAGATCCGACCCCACCCTTACCTTGAAACCTGCGGACAAGGGGGGTGCGGTCGTAGTGATGGACACTGATAAGTATGTAAGTGAGATTATGCGACAACTGGGGGACCCGCATGTTTACAGGGCCCTTGACTCGGATCCAAAATTCAAGATCACTGACATCATACGCAGATGTCTGAGGGAGGCCATGACCGCTGGTATCATTGATGGGGGTCTTTGTGATTATCTTGAGGTAGCACATCCGGTCACTCCGGTGTTTTATGTGCTGCCCAAGATACACAAGACCCTCATCGATCCCCCGGGACGTCCGATTGTCTCGGGTAGTGACTCCATCTTCAGCGGCATTTCCATCTTCTTGGACAAAGTCCTGCGGGATTTTTCAACAGGTGGGTCTTCTTACATACAAGACACATCTGACTTTCTTGTCAAGCTTCAGGGCATTGATTTAACACGGGTGCCTCCATTATTACTTGCATCATTCGATGTTACGTCACTATACACCTCAATAGTGCATGAGAGGGGCATCCGTGCAGTGGAGAAAATGCTAATGGGGTCCACATATACCCCACAGGCCTCTGAATTCATCATTGATTTGCTCAAGATTATATTGCAGTATAATTACTTCTTGTTCAGAGATACATTCTTTTTGCAGCAGCGTGGCGTGGCGATGGGGTCTCACGTGGCCCCTACCTACGCAAATATCTTTATGCGTTGTTATGAGGAAGATGTCGTCTATTTGTCCCACCACTTCAGACATGTGCTGGGGTGGTGGCGATACATCGACGACATCTTCCTCATATGGACAGGTTCTGAGGCTGAATTGGTCGATTTCCATGGCTTTCTCAATAGCCATGATCCGGATCTGCAGTTCACCCTTATTCACTCCACGACTGAGATCCAGTTTTTGGACACCAAAGTGGTGCTCAAGGAAGGAGCGTTATATACTGAATTGTATACGAAACCCACAGATACTAATACCTTGCTTTGTTTCAACAGTTCCCATCCAAGGAAAATGATTCAATCATTGCCTTACTCCCAGTTTCTCAGGGTCAAGCGAGTTGTGTCTGATGAGACCAAATTAGATGAGACCTTGGGCTCCATGGCCCTGAAATTTCAGGATAGGGGCTACCCCAAACGATTGCTGAAAGAGCATATTAACAGAGTGCACAATTTGGAAAGGGCGGATTTACTGACAAAACAAAAAACTGTCCGCAATGCGGACAGGATTCCATTTATCTCTGTATATGGTGAGCATAGTTCCTCAGTTAATAGAATCCTAAAAAAGCATTGGGGCCTACTAGGCTCAAGCTTCAGTGACATCCCAGAATTTCAGCGTCCACCTCTTCTCTCCTACCGTCGATCCAGAAATTTGAAGGATCAGTTAGTCAAGGCGGATATTGGCTCAAAAGGATCCTTGAGACAGACCACGTTGGCGCAATTGGGTTTGGGTTGTTATCCCTGCCTCAATTGCGTTAACTGCAAGTACATCCGCAAGGGGAGGAATTTCATACACCCTGGCACTGGGGTATCTTTCCAAATTTTATTTCACCTAACCTGTGACTCCAGTCACGTTGTCTATGTACTCTCCTGTCCATGCAACTTAATATATGTAGGCGAGACGACCACTGAACTTAAGACACGCCTAAATAACCATCGCTTGAGTATCCGTAAAAAACGGCTGGACCTACCGGTGTCCAAGCATTTTACGGAACTCAAACACAAGGAAAGCGACCTGAGATGCTGGATAGTGGACCATATTCCCCAGCCCAGACGAGGCGGAGACAGATCGAGGGCATTGAGGCGTAGGGAGCTCAACTGGATCCACAGGTTGGGCAGCCTGAAACCCCATGGGTTAAATGTAGAGTATAATTTTGGGGATGTTTTGTAGGGATGGCTTGCCTCCTGAGTCACGATGGATGCCAGTAGGTGTCACGTGTATACACTAAGAGAGTTATATAACTCAAAAAAATTTTTTCTTGCTTTAAATTATAATAATGTTTTTTTCTGTTCTCTACACAGATTACTCACACTTCACTACAGGAGGCATGACGGATCTGATTGGGGTGATCGCGGCATACCGTATAGGAGAGTGTTATTTTGGACGTTTCGTCCCTTTGTTTTTTTATTTATGATGGTTGTATTTTTCCCTGTGTATTTTGTATGTTTTTTAATTTTACAAGCACCTTGGGATTGGTCGATCTAGACAGCAAGCCTGGGCGACACGATATGTATACGCTATCTGCATTCTGCGGCATCTGTGTGCCCACAAGAGGAGACCCCTCTCGGATAGGATGGCTCTCAGTAACCCTGGTGGTATCCCTGCATGGGCCGCGGTTCCGTGGTCGAGATGGGGCTTCACCTGGATAAATACAGATGGACACCCTGGTTACCAGGTGACCTCTTTCTTTCTGAGTTGCCTATATCCGTTACGATGTGGGACTGATGCACTACAGTGAATGCTTTGTTATAGTGATCCTTTTCCCTTAAGCAAGATGGCGCCGTCAGCAGGTTTCTCCCCACTGAGCATGCGCCTGGGGGTAGACGCTTTGACTGAGGGAGATGACGCTGCAGCCTGGCCTGATGACATCTGACGCCTGCGACCTGCATATCCCTGGTTGGTGCTGCGCTACGTCTGCGCACTGAATAGTAAACAACGCCGAACAGCGGCATGACAGGAACCACCTCGCCCTCTTGGTATGTTTTTTTCGATCGCCCCTCATCTCCGTCGTTCCCTCCTGTATATATAATATATCACATTATATTGCACTGATCGGTCAGATCAATCCTTGTTCAGAGATTTGTGGCATGTGCCTCCAGTCACCATATATATGACATGTATGGTATATACATTCCTTAACTGATCTGCACTTTATTTACTGTCTGTTTGTGATGTTTACATTTTATGCTCACATATGATTGTTATGAGTTGTAACACACCCACTGGGTGGAGTGTGATCACATGTCGATATGCTAATTGTTTCACCTGTATATAATATTGTGATTTGAGTTGTATCTTTGCTTGAAAAAGGCTCAAGTGTAGAGCCGAAACGTTGCACCACCTGGGTGAATAAAGGTTCACTTTCTTTTATCTCTTGGAGTGCCGCCCGTTTTTCTGGATTTATACATTGGGGTAAGAAGCCTATTCCCCTTGGGACGTGCACCCTAACTTCTACTGATCTTGTACCAGTGCCGCCTTTTTTCCTTGGTATATATATATATATATATATATATATAGAACATTCTTCGCCAAGCTAAATGATGGATTCCCACAGGAAAGACTTGTTTCAAATCCTTCCCATTTAAGATATGGTCTTGCAAAGATCCTAGATCCTTGTTGTTTGTCTTAATAGTCTTACCAAAGTCATATGTGTGAAAATAGTCCAGGATGGGGCGTAAGGATACAGTTATCTCTTCTAAGTTATATCCTTGGATGGATTTGCCCATCTTGAGGTCATGTGATGTTGTAGTTGGTTAGAAGGGGGAGGAATGTATTTAGCATTCTATATTGATGTCTAGGATTAGACATGCCCATCCTGATATCATAAGGTTTTCTCTGAACAGAAGTAATATATATATATATAACTTATATTCCTATTTTCATATCCTAACCTAATAATTGGTTATAATGTGACAATATATTTCCACTCACATGTTTTGTTAAGCTTGTAATGCTTTATATCAACGCTATATATATTCATTTACATGTATCATTGTGTTTATTTACTTATGTATGTTTATAATCTTGTAACCAATAAATCTGCATATTTTTATACCTGTGTATTATTGTATAATGTAGAACTACATGTTTGTCATTAACATCATCTCACATCAAAATAACTTATTTATCTGAGGAAATAGTCGGACTCAGATGTGAATTGTATCAATTAGGTTGTCTACAATTCACCAGGTCATGATTTTAAGAATTTCTGACAAATTTTATACATTTTATTTTTTTATGGTTAATTATTTTTATGACCATAATTAATAATTCTTAATTAGTTAACAGTCTTGTTCTCAGCCATAGCAACGTGCCCCTGCGCTTTGGGATGTGCTGACTGACCCCCTTTTTCTTTGCAGTTTGTACTGGAGGTGTGGCTGCCTCCCCAGTCGTGCACTCCTTCCAGCTCGTCTGTCCCACAGGTAGATTTTAATTAGTGTTAGTATTTAGCTTGGCCTGCTCCCCCCCACTCACTGAAGCCATCTGCCACCAGGAGAGAGATAGTGTGTGGACTCTCATTGCAGTCCTTGGTGACCATGTGGCGCCAGGGGTGGTGTGGAGTGGGCCCGGCATGCATGCTGGTAACTGCTTTCCCTGGATATAATGGAGGCCATTTTGGCACCGAAAATGACGGAAATTCAGGCGGATCCAGCATGTAAGTGGAACCTACACTTTCTGAATTTTATGATAGCCGCTATGGCACATAACAGGTATATTTAGTGTTAGGAACCCGTCTAACTAGAGATTGCCTTGACGTTCGGCAGACAGGCTCAAATAATTTTGTACAAAACGATTTGCCAAGTATCTCTAACTTATTAGTTCAGCATTTGCTATTATGATGCAATTTTGTACCTTATTTGATTTGCAGTGAGCTGTTGCATTGCTTGTTTTGTTTAACAGTCATATATATAACTTATATTCCTATTTTCATATCCTAACCTAATAATTGGTTATAATGTGACAATATATTTCCACTCACATGTTTTTTTAAGCTTGTAATGCTTTATATCAACGCTATATATATTCATTTACATGTATCATTGTGTTTATTTACTTATGTATGTTTATAATCTTGTAACCAATAAATCTGCATATTTTTATACCTGTGTATTATTGTATAATGTAGAACTACATGTTTATCATTAACATCATCTCACATCAAAATAACTTATTTATCTGAGGAAATAGTCGGACTCAGATGTGAATTGTATCAATTAGGTTGTCTACAATTCACCAGGTCATGATTTTAAGAATTTATGACAAATTTTATACATTTTATTTTTTTATGGTTAATTATTTTTATGACCATAATTAATAATTCTTAATTGAATTATTACTGCCGACATATCCTAAGGAAAAGTCATCAATATGAAAAGCCTGGAGAACCCCTTTAATGCTTTCTAAATGCTGTTAGGAACAGCTTAGGCAAGATGGCCGCCCCCATAATCACGTTCAGGAAATAGAATAAAAAATCTGCAATCATAAAATAAAAACAGATTAGAAAAAAGAATGTGTGTCACTGTTTGGTTTTAACAGCCAGATTTGTGGAGACACGTTTCCTTTAACCTTTGTATCTCTACCAGAAATGTACAGTTACTATGCATCCAGAAAGTCTTCAGAACCTTTCACTTTCTTTACATTTTGTTATGTTGCTGCCTTGTGCTAAACGAATTAAATATATATATCAAGTTTTCCCCAATCATTCTGCACTCAGTATCCCATAAAGACAAATTGAGAACAGAATGTTTGAAATCTTTGCTAATTTATTGAAATGGAAAAACTAAAATCTTGCATTGACGTAAGTATTCAGACCCTTTACTCAGGACTTAGGTGAAGAACCTTTGGCAGTGATTACAGCCTCCACTCTTCTTGGGTATGATGTCACTAGGTTTACACATCTGGATTTTCAGCCATTCTTCTCTGCAGACCCTCTCAAGCTCTGTCAGGTTGGATGGGGACCATTGGTGGAAAGCCATTTTCAGGTGTCTCTAGAGATGTTCCATTGGGTTCAAGTTAGGGCTCTGGCTGGGCCACTCAAGGACATTCACAAAGTTGTCCCTAGACCACTTCTGTGCTCTTGGAATGTGAACCTTCAGTCCAGTCTGAGGTCCAGAGCACTCTGGATCAGGTTGTCATTAGGAATATCTCTGTATTTTGCTCCATTCAGCTTTCCCTCAAACCTGACCAGACTTACTGTCCCAGCCGCTGAAAAACACCCCTACAGCATGATGCTGCCATCACTGTAGGGATGGTATTGGACAAGTGATGAGCAATGCCTGGTTTCCTCCAGAGAGCCTTCTTCCAGAGAGGCTTCTTTTTGCCTACTCTGCCATGAAGACCAGATTGGTGGAATGCTGCAGCTGACCTACTGGAAGTTTCTCCCATTTGCACACAGGATCTTTGGAGCTTAGCCTTTCTCCCCCAGCTTACAAAAGGCCTTTCTCCCCCAGCTGTAGGAAGAGTTCTGGTTGTTCCATACTTTTTACATTTGAGAAATATGGAGGCCCCTCTGTTCTTGTGAACTATCATTGTCAGCTGTGAGAACTTATATAGACAGGGGTGTATATTTCCAAATAATCAACTGAATTTACCACAGGGATACTTTAGACAAGGTGTAGAAACATCTCAAAGATGATCAACAGAAATTGGAGGCCACAAGGCTAAATTTCTTGTGTAATAGTAAAGTGTGTGAATACTTATGTACTTGCAAAATTTTAGTTTTTCCTTTATTAATAAATTTGCAAAGATTTCTAAAATGCTCTTTTGACTTTCTTCTTATGGGTGTTGCGAATAGCTGACTGTGGACCAAAAATTACTGGACCAATAAACTTAGCGTTGGTTACATTGATTTTTATTGTTGTGTTTTATAAGATACAGTATATTCCCTTTCTGGTGTTTTAGGGTGCATAATGAACTTTGTTAGTGGGTTGGGAGGGGTGCCGTAGGAGCCACAGTCCATGCATACATACGCTATGCTCATCCAGACAGAAGAGCCATGAGGGGAGATGTGCTGTCTGGACCTTATGTCCACATAAGGCCAGGCATAGGATTGATAATTACAGTAAAGCAATCATTCCATTAGCCTCATTAGTGTCTTGGGGCCTCGATTAAGCTATATTTTTTCCCAGCCACTACTTCCATTATGTGAATGGTGACGGGTAGATCCAGTGGTGCTGTCCCCACAGGGGGTCTCACATGTAGTCTCAGGTGAGGGGCTCGGCCTCAGGGAAATACAGCCACCAATGTTCAGTTAGCATTGGGTGGGGGTGTTCCCAAGGGGACGTGCTCAGACCTGGTGGCGGCGTTGGGGTACCTACGTCATTGACTACGGGATGAGGGGGGTTGCTGGTTGGAGTTGGATCCATGTACTTCGATTGGCTGTCACTGCAAAATATACCAGCAGGTCATACTAAAGCTGTAGGCCAAACCTAAAACGTTGGGAGACGGGTAAAGCCTGGTATGGGGCAGTGGGACTACAGGTCTCAGCTTGGGATATTGTGCACTGGGTCTCTGAGGGTGTCCACCCAAGTGACCAGGGGTGCAGCTTGTCCAGGCCATTGACCTCTATTTGCTGTATAACTGGGGACGAAAGAATAAAGACAGTTGCATCGTTATCCTGCCTAGGTGATTAATACAACCTACAACCTCAGATCTTCGCAGGTGTAGATTGTCCAGAATGCAGATTGATGAGGGAAAACTTTTTTTTTTTGTAATTTTAGCACAAGGCTGCAACATAACAAAATGTAAAAACAAGTGGAAGGATTTGAAGACTTTCTGAATGCACTGTATGCTATGGCAAAGGAGTTGTCTACTTTCAACCAACTATGTCCTATAAAGGTACTGTATTTTTCTCCCTATAAGACGCAGTTTTTTCCTCCCAAAAGTTTCAATTATGGAAGCGCTTATGGAAGCGCTCATTAGTACAGAAGGGCCGGGAAGCAGTGATTGCAGCACACCCCAGGCTCTGTGCTCACCTCTTCCTGGTCCTTGGCCGCTCGCTGTGCTTGACTGCACACAGCGTTAGGACGTCAGCGCACTCTGTGACCTCATGCTGTGTGTGTCGGGTCACAGCACAGCGTGCGGCAGGAGGAGGAAGAAGAGAGCTGTATCCTAGGGGAGGCGGCAATGTCCGGAGCAGGAGAGGTAAGTTGATTTTTTTTTATTTTATTTGCTCTGAGCATGGGGTTCTGATCTGAGGTCTATGGGTCATTCATATTGGGGTCTGATCTGAGGTCTGAATGTTTTTTTAAATTCATATTCTCCTATAAAACCTAGGAGCGTCTTATGGGCAGGTGCATCTTATAGGGTGAAAAATACGGTAAGTATCATTAAAGTGAAAAGCTGCCTATACGCATTAGACTAAAGTTGAAATTAGTCTAAAGTGGATCGGTAATTCAAAATTGTGTTGTCCAAAGCTTACAGCCTGTTTAACGTTAACCCTCCTTTATATCACTAGATAAATTTAAGCAGTCCATTTCAGTATGTCTACAAGGTCTTTACTATCCAAGTAGTAATGGCCATTGACGTGTTCCAAAATCCCAAACTGTAGACAATCAAACAGCTTTCTTCTTGAATGCAATGCCCTCCATGACACTAGCCAGATTAACTTCTGGATCATTTTTTAGATTTTTAAAATAATTTCTTGTTTACTAACACAGAGGGCACGCCCTGCACTTAAATATATCTTTGCCATTATTTTTAGAATGTCATTAACCTTTTTAGATCAAAGAAGCTCAGGTTGTAAATGTGCCAGAGCACGCAGAACACCACATGCTGTGTCCTCTGCTGCTCATCATTCCAAAGACCTCTGGCTTGGTACATGCAGAACCCAGAGCAAACTAGTGAAATTGATATGTGTATGACTTAATATGCATACATTGGGGCCCCCAGAAAATCAAACTGTATCATGAAAAGTTATTCAATGTTCCAATATAATTTCTGTGACACATGGGGCTTTATTTTTATTTTAGAATTTGTTGATTTTTCATTTTAATATCTGGGAAAATGTAAAAAAAAAATGCATACATTATGTTCCACATAAACTTTTACATGTGGAAACGCCAAACATTTTCAGCCAACCAATAATCCCGAGATGTTAAGATGTATAATTAACTCAGCTTTGGGTTTGTCAGCTGCCTTGACACATACTTTTAATTTTACATTTTTAACTTTGTGAAAGCGACTTACTTTTGTTTACTTACCCACTGCCTTCAGCTGCCAAGCGCACATGCAACAAGCCAGCCAGTTTCATAGATACAAAACTGCTGAAGATGCCCTTTAACCACCTCAGCCCCCAGTGCTTAAACACCCTGAAAGACCAGGCCACTTTTTACACTTCTGACCTACACTACTTTCACCGTTTATTGCTCGGTCATGCAACTTACCACCCAAATGAATTTTACCTCCTTTTCTTCTCACTAATAGAGCTTTCATTTGGTGGTATTTCATTGCTGCTGACATTTTTACTTTTTTTGTTATTAATCGAAATTTAACGATTTTTTTGCAAAAAAATGACATTTTTCACTTTCAGTTGTAAAATTTTGCAAAAAAAACCACATCCATATATAAATTTTGCTCTAAATTTATTGTCCTACATGTCTTTGATAAAAAAAAAATGTTTGGGTAAAAAAAAATGGTTTGGGTAAAAGTTATAGCGTTTACAAACTATGGTACAAAAATGTGAATTTCCGCTTTTTGAAGCAGCTCTGACTTTCTGAGCACCTGTCATGTTTCCTGAGGTTCTACAATGCCCAGACAGTACAAACACCCCACAAATGACCCCATTTCGGAAAGTACACACCCTAAGGTATTCGCTGATGGGCATAGTGAGTTCATAGAACTTTTTATTTTTTGTCACAAGTTAGCGGAAAATGATGATTTTTTTTTTATTTATTTTTTTTCTTACAAAGTCTCATATTCCACTAACTTGTGACAAAAAATAAAAAGTTCTATGAACTCACTATGCCCATCACGAAATACCTTGGGGTCTCTTCTTTCCAAAATGGGGTCACTTGTGGGGTAGTTATACTGCCCTGGCATTCTAGGGGCCCAAATGTGTGGTAAGGAGTTTGAAATCAAATTCTGTAAAAAATGACGAGTGAAATCCGAAAGGTGCTCTTTGGAATATGGGCCCCTTTGCCCACCTAGGCTGCAAAAAAGTGTCACACATCTGGTATCTCTGTATTCAGGAGAAGTTGAGGAATGTGTTTTTGGGTGTCTTTTTACATATACCCATGCTGGGTGAGATAAATATCTTGGTCAAATGCCAACTTTGTATAAAAAAATGGGAAAAGTTGTCTTTTGCCAAGATATTTCTCTCACCCAGCATGGGTATATGTAAAATGACACCCCAAAACACATTCCCCAACTTCTCCTGAGTACGGAGATACCAGATGTGTGACACTTTTTTGCAGCCTAGGTGGGCAAAGGGGCCCATATTCCAAAGAGCACCTTTCGGATTTCACAGGTCATTTTTTACAGAATTTGATTTCAAACTCCTTACCACACATTTGGGCCCCTAGAATGCCAGGGCAGTATAACTACCCCACAAGTGACCCCATTTTGGAAAGAAGAGACCCCAAGGTATTCGCTGATGGGCATAGTGAGTTCATGGAAGTTTTTATTTTTTGTCACAAGTTAGTGGAATATGAGACTTTGTATAAAAAAAAAAAAAAAAATCATCATTTTCCACTAACTTGTGACAAAAAATAAAAAATTCTAGGAACTCGCCATGCCCCCCACGGAATACCTTGGGGTGTCTTCTTTCCAAAATGGGGTCACTTGTGGGGTAGTTATACTGCCCTGGCATTCTAGGGGCCCAAATGTGTGGTAAGGAGTTTGAAATCAAATTCTGTAAAAAATGACCTGTGAAATCCGAAAGGTGCTCTTTGGAATATGGGCCCCTTTGCCCACCTAGGCTGCAAAAAAGTGTCACACATCTGGTATCTCTGTATTCAGGAGAAGTTGAGGAATGTGTTTTGGGGTGTCTTTTTACATATACCCATGCTGGGTGAGATAAATATCTTGGTCAAATGCCAACTTTGTATAAAAAAATGGGAAAAGTTGTCTTTTGCCAAGATCTTTCTCTCACCCAGCATGGGTATATGTAAAATGACACCCCAAAACACATTCCCCAACTTCTCCTGAGTACGGAGATACCAGATGTGTGACACTTTTTTGCAGCCTAGGTGGGCAAAGGGGCCCATATTCCAAAGAGCACCTTTCGGATTTCACAGGTCATTTTTTACAGAATTTGAATTCAAACTCCTTACCACACATTTGGGCCCCTAGAATGCCAGGGCAGTATAACTACCCCACAAGTGACCCCATTTTGGAAAGAAGAGACCCCAAGGTATTCGCTGATGGGCATAGTGAGTTCATGGAAGTTTTTATTTTTTGTCACAAGTTAGTGGAATATGAGACTTTGTATGAAAAAAAAATAAAAAAATCATCATTTTCCACTAACTTGTGACAAAAAATAAAAAATTCTAGGAACTCGCCATGCCCCTCACGGAATACCTTGGGGTGTCTTCTTTCCAAAATGGGGTCACTTGTGGGGTAGTTATACTGCCCTGGCATTTTCCAGGGGCCCTAATGTGTTGTAAGTAGGTAAATGACCTGTAAAAATCCTAAAGGTGCTCTTTGGAATATGGGCCCCTTTGCCCACCTAGGCTGCAAAAAAGTGTCACACATGTGGTATCGCTGTATTCAGGAGAAGTTGGGGAATGTGTTTTGGGGTGTCATTTTACATATACCCATGCTGGGTGAGAGAAATATCTTGGCAAAAGACAACTTTTCCCATTTTTTTATACAAAGTTGGCATTTGACCAAGATATTTCTCTCACCCAGCATGGGTATATGTAAAATGACACCCAAAAACACATTCCCCAACTTCTCCTGAGTACAGCGATACCAGATGTGTGACACTTTTTTGCAGCCTAGATGCGCAAAGGGGCCCAAATTCCTTTTAGGAGGGCATTTTTAGACATTTGGATACCAGACTTCTTCTCACGCTTTGGGGCCCCTAGAATGCCAGGGCAGTATAAATACCCCACATGTGACCCCATTTTGGAAAGAAGACACCCAAAGGTATTCAATGAGGGGCATGGCGAGTTCATAGAAATTTTTTTTTTTTGGCACAAGTTAGCGGAAATTGATATATTTTTTTTTTCCTCACAAAGTCTCCCGTTCCGCTAACTTGGGACAAAAATTTCAATCTTTCATGGACTCAATATGCCTCTCACGGAATACCTGGGGGTGTCTTCTTTCCGAAATGGGGTCACATGTGGGGTATTTATACTGCCCTGGCATTCTAGGGGCCCTAAAGCGTGAGAAGAAGTCTGGAATATAAATGTCTAAAAAATATTACGCATTTGGATTCCGTGAGGGGTATGGTGAGTTCATGTGAGATTTAATTTTTTGACACAAGTTAGTGGAATATGAGACTTTGTAAGAAAAAAAAAAAATAATTCCGCTAACTTGGGCCAAAAAAATGTCTGAATGGAGCCTTACAGAGGGTGATCAATGACAGGGGGGGTGATCAATGACAGGGGTGGTGATCAATGACAGGGGGGTGATCAGAGAGTCTATATGGGGTGATCACCCCCCTGTCATTGATCACCCCCCTGTAAGGCTCCATTCAGATGTCCGTATGTGTTTTGCGGATCCGATCCATGTATCCGTGGATCCGTAAAAATCATACGGACATCTGAATGCAGCATGACAGGGGGGGTTGATCAATGACAGGGGGGGGTGATCAATGACAGGGGGGTGATCAGGGAGTCTATATGGGGTGATCACCCCCCCTGGAAGGCTCCAGGGAGACGCCTGTATGTGTTTTGCGGATCCGATCCATCTATCAGTGGATCCGTAAAAATCATGCGGACATCTGAATGGAGCTTTACAGGGGGTTGATCAATGACAGGGGTGTAATCAATGACAGGGGGGTGATCAGGGAGTCTATATGGGGTGATAACCACAGTCATTGATCACGCCCCTGTAAGGCTTCATTCAGACGTCCGTATGCGTTTTGCGGATCCGATCCATCTATCAGTGGATCCGTAAAAATCATGCGGACATCTGAATGGAGCTTTACAGGGGGTTGATCAATGACAGGGGTGTAATCAATGACAGGGGAGTGATCAGGGAGTCTATATGGGGTGATCACCACAGTCATTGATCATGCCCCTGTAAGGCTTCATTCAGACGTCCGTATGCGTTTTGCGGATCCGATCCATCTATCAGTGGATCCGTAAAAATCATGCGGACATCTGAATGGAGCTTTACAGGGGGTTGATCAATGACAGGGGTGTAATCAATGACAGGGGGGTGATCAGGGAGTCTATATGGGGTGATCACCACAGTCATTGATCATGCCCCTGTAAGGCTTCATTCAGACGTCCGTATGCGTTTTGCGGATCCGATCCATCTATCAGTGGATCCGTAAAAATCATGCGGACATCTGAATGGAGCTTTACAGGGGGTTGATCAATGACAGGGGTGTAATCAATGACAGGGGGGTGATCAGGGAGTCTATATGGGGTGATAACCACAGTCATTGATCACGCCCCTGTAAGGCTTCATTCAGACGTCCGTATGCGTTTTGCGGATCCGATCCATCTATCAGTGGATCCGTAAAAATCATGCGGACATCTGAATGGAGCTTTACAGGGGGTTGATCAATGACAGGGGTGTAATCAATGACAGGGGGGTGATCAGGGAGTCTATATGGGGTGATCACCACAGTCATTGATCATGCCCCTGTAAGGCTTCATTCAGACGTCCGTATGCGTTTTGCGGATCCGATCCATCTATCAGTGGATCCGTAAAAATCATGCGGACATCTGAATGGAGCTTTACAGGGGGTTGATCAATGACAGGGGTGTAATCAATGACAGGGGGGTGATCAGGGAGTCTATATTGGGTGATCACCACAGTCATTGATCACGCCCCTGTAAGGCTTCATTCAGACGTCTGTATGCGTTTTGCGGATCCGATCCATCTATCAGTGGATCCGTAAAAATCATGCGGACATCTGAATGGAGCTTTACAGGGGGTTGATCAATGACAGGGGTGTAATCAATGACAGGGGGGTGATCAGGGAGTCTATATGGGGTGATCAGGGGCTAATAAGGGGTTAATAAGTGACGGGGGGGGTGTAGTGTAGTGTAGTGGTGCTTGGTGCTACTTTACTGAGCTACCTGTGTCCTCTGGTGGTCGATCCAAACAAAGGGGACGTATATGCGTCGCTGAGCGAAGGGCTGCCACCTCCGGAACGCGAATCTGCGTTAGGCGGTCCGGAGGTGGTTAAGCATGAGCAGATCGATTCAGCATGAGCCTGATTCATCCTGAATTTCCCCAAAACATCAGATTTTAACAAGACCAAATCTTTTGTGATTCAGGCAAATTGAAAAGAGAAAGAGAGAGAGAGAGAGAGAGAGAGAGAAGAAGAAGAAGAAGAAGAAGAAGAAGAAGAAGAAGAAGAATAGATGCAACTTCGCATATCCTAATTCTGCTGCCATTAGGATATCTCCTCTTTTCTGTTTTGTCAGGCAAGCTAATTTGCATACCCCTGGGTTTCTGGGAAAGATATTCAAATTAGATTTGCTGCCAAAAAAGAAACAAATGTTAATTTTATGGAGGTTTTGGGAGACTAAGAGGTGTTAAAATACGAATTTTTAGGCAGATTGGATCATATATGATTAAACCAGAATTGATTTGGGCTAAAGTTTGACTAATCAGACCTGAAACTAATTTAAAGTTTGCACATCTCTAGTTAAAATCCAATTTTCTTTTGAAACACTCAGGATGAATTCCAAATTGATATAACTGATTGCTCATCTCTAGCATGTTTATTTATACATAGGTCCTTGAGTTTCATAGATCATTATCCCCCTACTAAGTTTTCGGTGGTAGACTTAAACTGTTCAATCAGTGCTTTTTCATAATAAGATTTTCATCTATTGCTGTACTTGCATCTCCACATAATGCTTCCCTGCAAAAGAGACATACAAGTTAGCTTCCTTTCCAAAAGGAAAGGAAAAACGTTTTATACAAGGAATCCAGTTCTTACTAGATAATTACCTGTCATGCTCGTGTGTGGGAGGAAAATACCACACCGAGCATAGGAGGGAAAGGGGATGCCGGAATAAGGCCTGGAAACTAGGAAAGGAAGATGGACACCTCCTAGAGAAAACCCTAACTCCAGTCCTGACAGACTAGCAGTATGAACAGACCCCAAAGGTAGGCAAGTTCATACACAGGATACCTAGAATCCTATCTCACCCTATAGGACCCTGAAACTAATGTCAGGACTCAGTCTACCTGTTCCTCCAAAGGGAAGGACGAACAGGAGTCTCGCTCAGGCCTAATGACAATCAACAGGGAAAGGCAACACACACATATATATAAACAAAATACAAAAGGGAAAGGAAACACTTATCTTCAATGAAGCTTTGGTAGAACCAGGAACTCAGCCGAGAACCAAACACAAGCTAACCACAAGTCCAACAGAAGCTATAAACTGCATAGCATAGTGGGAGAAACAACAATAAATAGAGAAGGCTAAATCACCTAAGTAGCCACACCTTGGGAAAGAAGGTGTGGCAAGTACCAGAAACAACACAGACATCATTTGATCCAAAAGGACAACATGTCAGATCAAATCATGTTTTGCCAGTCTCACAGATATCCTGCCACCTGTCGCAGGAACGTCCGTATGTCTCGGTACGTCTGTGACATTACCCTTTAACAGTGCTAAGCAAAGAAACTTTGCTTGCCTGCCTGAGAAGCCTTGGTTTCTTCTTATGGAGGGAGTTCAGTATGCATGAGGAGTATCATAACCTTGTCAATGTGTCACAGGGTAGCATCACGGGTATAAATATAGAGCGGAGGTGCACCCCCTGAGCAGCCACCCGGTCCCCTGTCCCTGTCTACTTGCACCACCCGTCCTAGGTGACAGGGCGCAACTGGGCAACAGTCCCTGACCTGAGTAAGTGCAAGCAGAGAGATAGAGACAGCAGGGAAGCGGACAGCCAATGAGAGGTAGCAGGAGGTCACATCAGTACTAGGGAGGAGACAGAGACAGATCCGTCAGCGGGCCGAGGTCAAAATCCGGGAGGTCACATCAGTACAAGAGAAGAGGCAAAGACAAAATCCAAAAGCAAGCCAAGGTCAAAATCCGAGAGGTAGTATCAAAGTTCAGGGAGCAGGCAGATGAGGTGTCAGGAAGCAGATCAAGGGTCAAATCCAAAGGTAAGCTTAATAACAATAATAATACACAGCCTAAGGGACCAAAATCACAGGTAACCTGTAGCCAGCAGGTTGCCTGTATTTATAGTCGGGAGTGAGGGTCATGTGACGTGGCCACCGTCACATGATCGACAGACAGACAAGTCGAGCACCGAGTGATCAGCTCGGCGCTCAAGGCAGACCTAGGAGCAGGGAGCCTCCCAGCTAGCAAAGCCGCCCTGGGAACGAGGCCGAACACAGATCATCGCTCCCGAAGCTAAGCAGCAGGTCTGCGGCTGATGGGAGACCGAGTGCGCCTTCGGCGCCCCGTTACAATACCCCCCCTTTTACAAGGGGCCACCGGATCCAAGCCCTTGGGTACAAATCTCCCAGGATGCTCAGTCATCATGAAACTTCTTGATGAGCCTCGGGGCGTGGATCTTAACTTCTTGATGAGCCTCGGGGCGTGGATCTTAGTAGCTGGGACCAAAGACCTCTCCTCGGGTCCATAGCCCTTCCAGTGGACCAGGTATTGAAAGGAGTTCCTAACCTTTCTAACATCAATAATTCTAGAGATGATGAATTCCTCCTGACCTTCAACCTCCACAGGTGGAGGAGGTTTTTTAACCGGAACCACTGGTGACACATATCTCTTAAGCAACGACTTATGAAACACATCATGTATACGAAGGGAGTCGGGTAGCTTAAGTCTAAAGGACACTGGGTTAACAACCTCAATAATATTGTATGGTCCAATGAAGCGCGGAGAGAATTTCCTAGAACACTGTTTCAAAGCAAGATTTTTAGTAGACAACCATACCTTATCGCCGAGTACAAAATTTACCCCCTTGGAACGTCTCTTATTGCCATGTTTACACTGGGTTTCCTGGGCCTTTTCCAGTTTCGTTTGAACCTGTGCCCAGACTGTGCACAGTCTAGAGGTAAAATAATCTGCCTGCGGGTTGAGTGAGGATACAGAGGGACTAGAACAAAAGCGAGGATGCAAACCAGTGTTACAAAAAAAAGGAGACACCCCCGTGGAAGAATTAAGCTGATTGTTAATAGCGAATTCTGCCAACGGGAGGTATCTCACCCATAAGAGTTGATTATGTGATACATAGCACCTTAGAAAAAGCTCCACTGCCTGATTTAACCGTTCCGTCTGCCCATTGGTCTGTGGATGGAAAGCAGACGAAAAGGATAAAGAGATGTTGCATCTTCGACAAAAAGCCCTCCAGAAACAAACTGAACGCCTCTATCAGAGACGATATTGTCAGGGACACCATGCAGATGTACCACATGTTCAATGAACAAGGATGCTAAGGTCTTCGCATCAGGGAGCTTACTTAAAGGAACAAATTGCACCATCTTGCTAAAACGGTCAACCACTACCCACACCACTGATTTCCCCTCAGAAGGGGGCAGATCAGAAATAAAATCCATGGAAATGTGAGACCATGGCTTGCAGGGAATGGGTAATGGTTGTAGTTCACCAGTGGGATGTGTTCTCGGGGTCTTAGACCTGGCACAAACATCGCAAGCCAAAACATAACTCCGTACATCCTTAGACAAAGTGGGCCACCAGAAAGACCTCAGCAGCAATTCCTTAGTGGCAGCAATACCTGGATGACCAGAGAGCATGGAGTCATGACATTCACCCAATAATTGAAAACGAAAGCACTCAGGAACAAATAACTTTTGTGGAGGAGCAAGTTGCTGAGCCCGTTGAATCTCAGAGGAAAGATCCGCAGAAATTGCTGCCACAAAGATGCTTGCCGGCAAGATGGGTTCCGGGGGGGTGTCAGGAGGTTGGACGGCATTAAAACTCCAGGACAATAAATCTGCCTTAATATTTTTACTTTCTGGTCTGAAAGTAACAGAAAAATTAAAACGAGTAAAAAACAGGGCCCATCTGGCTTGTCTAGGATTAAGGCGTTTGGCCGCCTCAAGAAAAACTAAGTTCTTATAATCGGTGAGGACAGTAATACGGTGTCTAGCCCCTTCTAAAAAATGCCTCCATTCCTCAAATGCCCATTTTATGGCCAGTAATTCGCGGTTTCCAATATCGTAATTTCTCTCCGAAGGAGAGAACTTACGAGAGAAGAAGGCGCATGGCCTTAAATTAGTGAGGTTAGAAGACCCCTGAGAAAAGATGGCCCCCACACCATCCTCTGAGGTATCAACCTCCACCACAAAAGGTTCCTCGGTATCTGGCTGAACCAAGACTGGAGCCATCTGAAAACTATTTTTAAGGGTATCAAAGACCCGACAGGCCTCCAACGACCAGTTAACCAGATCAGAACATTTTTTAGTCAAGTCAGTAAGGGGCTTGGCAATAACAGAAAAATTCTTTATGAATTTACAGTAAAAATTGGTGAATCCTACAAAGCGTTGGAGTGCCTTTAAGGAGGATGGACTTACCCAGTCTTGGATAGCCTGAACCTTACTGGGATCCATTTTAAATGAATGAGGAGTAAGAATATAGCCGAGATAAGGAATCTCTTGAACTCCAAACACACATTTCTCTAATTTAACGGACAAATGATTCTCCCTGAGGATTTTAAGAACCAATCTGATGTGAGACACATGAAAATCCCAGTCATAACTTTGCAGATGAGTTCTCTAAAAATGTAATTCATGAAATTCTGAAACACAGCTGGGGCATTGCAAAGACCGAATGGCATAACAAAATACTCAAAGTGTCCCTCTGGAGTATTAAAAGCAGTTTTCCACTCATCTCCCTCCTTAATACGAACTAGGTTATACTCTCCTCTCAAATCAAATTTAGAAAACCACGAAGCACCCAAAATTTGGTTAAACAAATCAGGAATCAACGGGATGGAATACTGATTCCTAATAGTGATTTTATTCAAATTTCTATAGTCAATGCAGGGCCTGAGACCACCATCCTTCTTTTTAACGAAAAAGAATCATGCTCCCAGGGGAGAGGTGGAGGGCCTAATATGTCCCTTCTTGAGACTCTGCTGGATATAGTCTTTCATGGCCCTGCGCTCAGGACCGGAAAGATTATAAATCCGTCCTTTAGGAAATTTGGACTCGGTTACCAAGTCGATAACACAGTCATAAGACCTATGGGGAGGGAGAGTATCTGTCTCAGTGGTGGAAAAAACATCTGAATAATCAGAAATAAAATGAGGAATAATATTTGATGAAACCCCCAGCTTGAACTACGGTTAAGCAAGAACTACAGTTAGGCCCCCCATCTCTCTAACTCGCCCGAACTCCAGTTAATGACCGGATTATGTTGCTAAAGCCAGGGCATACCAAGGACTACCTGAACAGGAAGATTCTCTAAAACAAAGAAAGAGCATTTCTCTGAGTGGCAGACCCCCACAGACAGGGTAACCTCCGGAGTACGGAGTTTTACCGTGCCCCCTAACAGGGGGGTAGAATCGATGGCGACAACCTGGATCGGGGTGGACAATTCAAATATAGGAATTACCATTTGTTCAACAAATTTGCAATCAATAAAACTAAAAGTGTCACTGCCAGTTCTGTGAGAAGGTCTGGCAGATGTTCTTCTCTACCTCTTGTATGATGTTCTTTGTTTTGGTTTCATTTTCTCATCTCCTTTCCTTCTGCCAGGTGTCACTTATTTAGACTAATCGTCTTCCTTTATATTCCCTCCCATACTGCCTCACTTTGCGGTTTATAATACTTCCTGGATGAAGTGTTCACTGCTGGAGGCTGCTTCTGCTGTTTGCTCAGATAAGTCCTTTACTTTATTGTGTTTCCTTGCTGGCTTGATTCTAGGTTACCCTGACTCTGTCCGTATTAAGTGGAGGGAGCCGGTGGTCGTGTCCCCTCACTATTATAGGGTTTTCAGGTGTCACACAGACTTAGGTACGTGGGCATGCAATCGTCTACCATCGAGACCCTTGCATGTGCATAGCAGTCAGGGAGAGCTCTTAGGGTTTTATAGGGCTAACCTATAAGCTCCTTATTTTGGGATCAAGCCAGTCGCTTGTTTATTCATAAGTTCCAGCTATCTGCAAATTTCACCCGTGACAAAAAGCTGACCCTG
This sequence comes from Bufo bufo, assembly GCF_905171765.1. Classification (NCBI taxonomy): domain Eukaryota; kingdom Metazoa; phylum Chordata; class Amphibia; order Anura; family Bufonidae; genus Bufo; species Bufo bufo. The sequence goes on along the minus strand of NC_053394.1, from coordinate 78,434,983 downwards.
AATCCACAAAGGCATTTCCTGACCCCTTTAAGACTCCAAAGGCAACAGAAACCGGCAACAATAATTTACTTCTTGCCACCTCCGATAGTACCTTGTCATTGGATCCTTCAGACTTGGATGACTTTCCAGAAGGCGGAGCTTTAGGACACTGATGGATCCAGTGGTCAGGATCCCCACAATAAAAACAAGAGCCCCGACAACGACGTAGCTCTCTTCGCGTCATCCCGAGTTGCATGGCCTCGTCCGAGTGGGTCTCCATCTTGGGTTCAATGGGGGAAACCTCAGGTTAAAGAAGGGTATGAGGAGAAAACAAATGCTCTCACTGTCTCTCTCTGATCCGTCTATCTAGTCTGATGGCTAGCGTCATGGTCTCCTCTAAAGAGTCAGAACAGGGATAACAAATCAACATGTCTTTTAACTTCTCAGTCAAGCCTGCCCTAAATGGACATTTGAGCGCTGGTTCGTTCCAACCCGAGGGAACGCACCACTTGCAGAACTGCGTACAATAATCCTCCACGGGACGATTCCCCTGAGTGAGGGCCTTAAGATTGGATTCTGCCACAGAGGCTCAGTCTGGTTCATCATAAAGAACCCCTAACGCCTGGAAAAAGAGGTCCACAGAATTAAGACAAGGGGAATCCGGAGGCAAAGAAAAGGCCCATTCCTGGGGGTCCCCTTGAAGCAGGGAGATTATAATACCAACCCTCTGTGGATCAGGACCAGAGGAGTGAGGACGTAGTCAAAAATAAAGTTTACAGCTTTCCTTGAAAGCTAAAAAACTTCGGCGGTCACCCGAAAACCGATCGGGTAATTTAATGTGTGGTTTCACCTGAACGGTGGCGGGAGCAAGAATGGGGGGAGTTCGGACGGTCTCCTGAACCTGTAGTCTCTCCCCAAATTCCTGTACTATTTGATCAAAACCCTGCACATGTTCGGTGAGGCTCTGTAGAGGGTCCATGCTAAATTAAGGCCTGTGATTCTGTCACGGAGTAGCGTCACAGGTATAACTGCCACCTGCTCCCCTGTCCCTGCCTACTTGCACCACCCGCCCTAGGTGACGGGGCGCAACTGGGCGACAGTCCCTGACCTGAGTAAGTGCAAGCAGAGAGATAGAGACAGCAGGGAAGCGGACAGCCAATGAGAGGTAGCAGGAGGTCACATCAGTACTAGGGAGGAGAAAGAGACAGATCCTAGAGCGGGCCGAGGTCAAAATCCGGGAGGTCACATCAGTACAAGAGAAGAGGCAAAGACAAAATCCAAAAGCAAGCGAGGTCAAAATCCGAGAGGTAGCATCAAAGTTCAGGGAGCAGGCAGAAGAGGTGTCAGGAAGCAGATCAAGGGTCAAATCCAAAGGTAAGCTTAATAACAATAATAATACACAGCCTAAAGGACCAAAATCACAGTATCACGACCGGCGTGCCGATCACATACGTGACACAAAGGGAGGGAAAAGGGAAGGCCCTGTCCAAGGGAGAGGGAAAGGTGGTGATCCCTAACTCACCTTAAGGCTGGCACCTGACTGCCCTGACGTCCCGAGATGGGTTTCTCACCCGTACGCCGATCACGTGCCTAAACCCTGGCTTTCCCTAAGATGAGCCCTAAGTAGTGAATAGGGCAGTGGGGACACTAGTCCTCACCACTAACACTAAAGGAAAACACCAAGGAGAGGATAGACAATACAGACAAAACATATAATCCCAGGTGGGCAACAACAGCGGACAACAAAAGCCCAACAGGGATCCGGAGGGTAATGCTCTGGAACGACAACCAGGAATCACAGCTACACAGCTCCAGTGGGTCAGTATAGAAGTCCAGGCAGGAAGCTCTATATCTGGCAACCAGAGAAGTGGGAGGGAGAATATAAGGAGGTTGGGAGTGACGGACAAGAAACAGCTGAGGAGAAGAAGCTACGGATCCCTGAGTGAGACAAAAAGGATTGCAAGGCAAACACAGAAAGCTACCATTAAGAAACAGCGTGATCTTTAGACATAGAGCGCGCAGCCACCCGCTGCGACTTCCTGACCCCGGGTATAACGGAGTCAGACGTGGCTCTTGACACCCTCGTGACACACAGGCAACCTTTAGCCAGCAGGTTGCCTGTATTTATAGTGGGGAGTCAGGGTCATGTGACGTGGCCAGCGTCACATGACCGACAGACAGACAAGTCGAGCACCGAGTGATCAGCTTGGCGCTCAAGGCAGACCTAGGAGCAGGGAGCCTCCCAGCTAGCAAAGCTGCCCTGGGAACGAGGCCGAACACAGATCATCGCTCCCGAAGCTAAGCAGCAGGTCTGTGGCTGATGGGAGACCGAGTGCACCTTCGGCGCCCCATTACACAATGATCTTCTGGATTTCTGGGAAATATATATGAAAATTAGCACATCTTACACTTGCTGGCATCAGATAAGCTTAGGAAAGCTAATTTGAATATCTTCCCCAGAAATCCAGAGGGGTATGCCTGGCCAACGATACTCTTACCACATACTAGGTGCTCTCAAGAGACCCAGAGTCTCTTTCTCATATGGCTGACTCATTTACTTTTGTACTGCGTGTTTGGAGGGTGGCTGCCTTCTTTTAGATTAAGCACTCCCCGCCTATTCATCAAGGGATTCTGAGCAGAGTATAAATATAGCTGGTTCCTACATGGTCCTGAATTTTGTAGGCTTAACCCCTTCAGGAACATGCCATTTTTCACCTTAAGGACCAGGCCATTTTTTACAAATCTGACATGTGTCACTTTATGTGGTGAAATCTTTAAAACGCTTTTACTTATCCAAGCCATTCTGAGAATGTTTTCTAGTCACATATTGTACTTCATGACAGTGGTAAATTTGATTCAAAATATTTCATTTTTATTTATAAAAAAATACAAAATTTACCAACAATTTAGAAAAATTAGCAATTTTCAAAATGTAAATTTCTCTGCTTTTAAAACAGATAGCGTTACCTCCTAAAATAATTATTACTTTACATTTCCCATATGTCTACTTCATGTTTGGAGCATCTTGTACATTACATTTTCTTTTTTTAGGACATTAGAAGGCTTAGAAGTTTAGAAGCAAATCTTAAAATTTTCAAGAAAATTTCAAAAACCCCATTTTTAAGGACCGCTTCTGGTCTGAATTCACTTTGTGGGGCTTACATACTAGAAACCACCCATAAATGGCCCCATTTTAGAAACTACACCCCTCAAGGTATTCAAAACTGATTTTACAAACTTTGTTAATCCTTTAGGTGTTCCACAAGAATTAAAGGAAAATGTAGATAAAATGTAAGAATTTCACATTTTGGGCAGATTTTCAGTTTTAACACTTTTTTTTCCTGCTAATAAAGCAAGGGTTAACAGCCAAACAAAACTCTATATTTATTAGGCCTCATGCACACGACCGTTGTGTGCATCCGTGGCCGTTGTGCCGTTTTCCGTTTTTTTTCGCGGACCCATTGACTTTCAATGGGTCCGTGGAAAAATCGGAAAATGCACCGTTTTGCACCCGAGACCGTGTCCTATTTTTTTGACGGACAACAGTTCACGGACCCATTCAAGTCAATGGGTCTGTGAAAGAACACGGATGCACACAAGATTGGCATCCGTGTCCGTGATCCGTGGCCGTAGGTTACTTTAATACAGATCCGAAGATCCGTCTGCATAAAAGCTTTTTCAGAGCTGAGTTTTCACTTCGTGAAAACTCAGATCCGACAGTATATTCTAACACAGAGGCGTTCCCATGGTGATGGGGACGCTTCAGGTTAGAATATACTAAAAGAACTGTGTTTATAACTGCCCCCTGCTGCCTGGCAGGTGCTGCCAGGCAGCAGGGGGCAGCCCCCCCTGTAGTTAACACATTGGTGGCCAGTGCGGCCCCCCCCTCCCCTGTAGTTAACTCATTGGTGGCCAGTGGGCCCCCCTCCCTCCCCTGTAGTTAACTCGTTGGTGGCCAGTGGGCCCCCCTCCCTCCCCTGTAGTTAACTCTTTGTTGTCCAGTGCGGCCGGCCCCCCTCCCTCCCCTGTAGTTAACTCATTGGTGGCCAGTGGGGCCCTCTCCCCTCCCTCCCCCTCCTAATTAAAATCTCCCCCCCTATCATTGGTGGCAGCGGAGAGTACCGATCGGAGTCCCAGTTTAATCGCTGGGGCTCCGATCGGTAACCATGGCAACCAGGACGCTACTGCAGTCCCGGTTGCCATGGTTACTTAGCAATTTGTAGAAGCATTATACTTACCTGCGAGCTGCGATGTCTGCGTCCGACCGAGAGCTCCTCCTACTGGTAAGTGACAGGTCATTAAGCAATGCGCTGCACAGACCTGTCACTTACCAGTAGGAGGAGCTCCCGGCCGGATGCAGACATCGCAGCTCGCAGGTAAGTATAATGGTTCTACAAATTGCTAAGTAACCATGGCAACCGGGACTGCAGTAGCGTCCTGGTTGCCATGGTTACCGATCGGAGCCCCAGCGATTAAACTGGGACTCCGATCGGTACTCTCCGCTGCCACCAATGATAGGGGGGGAGATTTTAATTAGGAGGGGGAGGGAGGGGAGAGGGCCCACTGGCCACCAACGAGTTAACTACAGGGGAGGGAGGGGGGCCCACTGGCCACCAACGAGTTAACTACAGGGGAGGGAGGGGGGCCGGCCGCACTGGCCACCAACGAGTTAACTACAGGGGAGGGAGGGGGGGGCCCACTGGCCACCAACGAGTTAACTACAGGGGAGGGAGGGGGGCCCACTGGCCACCAACGAGTTAACTACAGGGGAGGGAGGGGGGGCCGGCCGCACTGGCCACCAATGTGTTAACTACAGGGGGGAGGGCAGCAGGGGGCAGTCATGTACACAGTTCTTTTAGTATATTCTAACCTGAAGCGTCCCCATCACCATGGGAACGCCTCTGTGTTAGAATATACTGTCGGATTTGAGTTTCACGATCTAACTCATATCCGACAGTATATTCTAACATAGAGGCGTTCCCATGGTGATGGGGACGCTTCAAGTTAAAATATACCATCGGATTGGAGAAAACTCCAATCCTATGGTATATTAACTCCTGACTTTACATTGAAAGTCAATGGGGGACGGATCCGTTTGAAATTGCACCATATTGTGTCAACGTCAAACGGATCCATCCCCATTGACTTGCATTGTAATTCAGGACGGATCCGTTTGGCTCCGCACGGCCAGGCGGACACCAAAACGACTTTTTTTTCATGTCCGTGGATCCTCCAAAAATCAAGGAAGACCCACGGACGAAAAAACGGTCACGGATCACGGAAAAACGGAACCCGTTTTTGCGAACCGCAAAAAAATACTGTCGTGTGCATGAGGCCTAACCCTGATTCCATAGTTTACAGAAACACCCCATTTGTGATCGTAAACTGCTGTAGGTGCACACGGCAGGGAGCATAAGGATTAAGTTTCCATGTCACATTTGAAGACCCCCTGATGCACCACTAGAGTAGAAACTCCAAAAAAGTGACTCCATTTTGGAAACTACAGGATAAGGTGGCAGTTTTGTTGGTATTATTTTAGGGTACATATGATTTTTGGTTGCTCTATATTACACTTTTTGTAAGGTAAAGTAACGAAAAATAGCTGTTTTGGCACAGTTTTTTTTTTTTTTTGCTTTTTTACAGTGTTCATCTGACAGGTTAGATCATGTACTATTTTTATAGAGCAGGTTGTTACAGATGCGACAATACCAAATATGACTACTTTTTTGGGTTGTTTGTTTCAGTTTTTCAGAATAAAGCATTTTTGAAAAAAAACTATTTTTTAGTGTCTCCATATTCTGAGAGCCATAGTTTTTTTCATTTTTTTGGGTGATTGTCTTAGGTAGCGGCTCATTTGGCTTTTTTGACACCATTTTTATTTTTTTACGGTGTTCACCTGAGGGGTTAGGTCATGTGATATTTTTATGCAGCAGGTTCGGACACAGCAATACCTAATATGTATGCTTTTTCTTATTTATTTAAAGGGGTTCTGCACTTTGTTTAAACCGATGATCTATCCTCTTGATAGATCATCAGCTTCTGATCGGCGGGGGTCCGACACCCGGGACCCCCGCCGATCAGCTGTTTGAGAAGGCAGCGGCGTTCCAGCAGCACTTCGGGCTTCTCACTGTTTACCGTTGGCCCAGTGACGTCACGACTTGTATCCACTGGCCTGGGCACGGCTAAGCTCTGTTCACTTGAATCGAGCTTAGCCCTGCCCAGGCCAGTTGATACTAGTCGTGACGTCACTGGGCCTGCGGTAAACAGTGAGAAGGAAACGGCACTACTGCCAGCGCCGCTGCCTTCTCAAACAGCTGATCGGCGGGGGTCCCGGGTGTCGGACCCCCGCCGATCAGAATCTGATGATCTATCCAGAGGATAGATCATCAGTTTAACCCCTTACGGACACATGACATACCGGTACGGCATGTTTCCCGAGTCCTTAAGGACACATGAGGTATGGTACGTCATGGCTTTAAAACGCGATTGCGGCGCAGTGGGGGTTAATCGGAACAGGATGTAACAACGCCGGCGGTTTGCTGCGTTTCCGGCCCATTCGGGTCTCCGGTGACTCGATGAACCGGAAAAAGACTGTGATCGGTGGTGTGATTACACACGACCAATCACAGTACGAAGATTTGGAGAGGCGGTGCTGGCCATGGTGCTGATGCCTGCTGTCCAGGGTGCTGATTGGTGCAGGGAGAGAGGTGCGAGATTCAAACTTCCTGCGCTCCTCTCTCCCCTCCTCTTCCTGTTATGCACCAGCACCCTGCAGCACCATCCTCACCAGGCTCCTGAGATCCCCTCTAATCGGCACCCATCACCCTCCTGCTCCCATCGCCCTCCAGGTAGGTTAGGGTCAGTGAGGGAGAGGTACCGTTGGGCAGGGATAGAAGGGAAAAGTTAGTTAGGAAAAAAAAAAAAAGCACTTTTATCTAAACTTTTTTTTAGTTTCAGCTTTCAGACCCTAGACCCCCCCTGCCACCAGCGTGCGCTGACTGGCCGGCACTCTTAGCGTCCGGCCGCCCTGGGGCTCGTACTGGTTTCCCGGCCTACCAAATAAGCCCACCAGAGCCCCCTGCCGATGAACTTAGCTGGTGTCCCCCAGTGGATTTTGAGCCAGAGATTCCGGATTTTGTTGGCAATCCAGGAATCCAGATTCCCACAGTGGGGTTCACTGAAATTGACTTTTTTAGTTTTTTTTTCAGTGACCCATTTGTGAATCTGATGGTGGAGCAGACGAACCTGTACACCCAACAATTCGTTGCTCAGCACCCGGGCTCCTTTTTGGCTAGACCCGGTGGCTGGACACCGGTCAGTGCAGCCGAGATGAGGACATTTTGGGGCCTTGTGCTGCATATGGGTCTACTGCAAAAACCCAGTGTCAGGCAATACTGGAGTGGGGACGTCCTCTACCAGACCCCACTCTACAGTATGGCCATGACACGCTCCCGGTTTGAGGCCATCCGGAAATGTCTGCATTATTCAGATAATGCAGCATGTCTTCCCCGAGGTGATCCTGCCTATGACCGTCTGTATAAGATACGGCCGGTCATCGATCACTTCGGGGCCAAATTTGTACAGGCCTACGTACCTGGAAGGGAGGTCGCGGTTGATGAGTCTCTCGTTGCGTTCAAGGGGAGACTCAGTTTCCGCCAATACATCCCACTAAGCGGGCGAGGTATGGCGTGAAGCTGTACAAAATTTGTGAGAGTGCCTCAGGGTACACTTACAAATTTTGTGTGTACGAGGGGCGAGATTCCCGTATTCAACCCCCAGAATGTCCCCCCACTCTGGGTGTTAGCGGGAAACTCGTGTGGGACCTTATGTACCCACTGCTAGATAAGGGTTACCACTTGTACGTGGACAACTTTTATACTAGCATTCCCTTGTTCAGGTCCCTTGCCGCCAGATCCACGTTCGCTTGTGGGACCGTGCGGAAAAATCAGCGCGGCCTCCCTGCCCACCCCCTCCAGGTACCTATCCCCAGGGGTGAGACCCGTGCACTTACCAGTGGAAACCTGTTGCTGGTCAGATATAAGGACAAGAGGGATGTCCTTGTACTGTCCACAATCCACGGTAATGGCATCACTCCTGTCCCTGTGCGAGGTACCGTGGCAACGGTCCTCAAGCCCGATTGTATCGTCGACTACAATCGGTATATGGGAGGAGTTGATCTCTCTGATCAAGTCCTCAAGCCATATAATGCCATGCGCAAAACCCGGGCATGGTACAAAAAAGTTGCAGTCTACTTGGTACATGTTGCCTTGTCCAACTCTTTTGTACTATTCCGAAGCGCTGGCAGCACAGGGACATTCCTCCAATTCTATGAGGCAGTCCTCAAGGATCTGATTTTTTCAGACCGGGAAAGAGCAGGCCGGAGTACCTTGGGAATTTGAGGCGCCCGGATCGTCCCTGGCCAACATTTTCCAGGTGTGGTCCCCCATACTGGAAAGAAGGGACGAAGCCAAAAAAGATGCAGAGTGTGTCACAAGAGAGGGATACGGAAGGATACCACCACTCAATGTGACACGTGCCCCGATCATCTGGGCCTCTGCGTTATAGATTGCTTCAGGGAGTATCACACTTCCATGGAGTACAACATTTTTATGATCCCCAACAGTCCCCTAGAGAACATAAAAAACTATGGCTCTCAGACTTTGGAGACACGGAAACAATTTTTTTCCCCCAAAAAATATTAGTTTTAGTGCAGGCATCCTCAAACTGCGGCCCTCCAGATGTTGTAAAACTATAACTCCCAGCATGCGCAGACAACCTACAGCTATCAGCAGGGCATGGTGGGAATTGTAGTTTTACAACATCTGGAGGGCCGCAGTTTGAGGATGCCTGCTTAGTGTCTCCAAAGTCTGAGAGCCATACATATTGGGCATCACCGCGTCCTTAAAAATCTTCTCTATAAAAATAACTTTTAACCCAACCCCCCTGGATGAACAGCGTTACATTTTTTTTTTAAAAAACATGTAAAAAAATGCTATTTTTTGTCACCTAACATCACAAAAAGTGTAATAGCAAGCAATCAAAATGTTGAATGCACCCCCAATTAGTGCCAATAAAACCGCCATCTCATCCCGCAAAAAATGAGCCCCTACATTAGATAGTCGCCCAACAAAAAAAATAATAAATGTAGCTCCCAGGCTATGGAGATACTAAAATAATTTTTTTTGGTTCCTAAAATGATAATATAGTGTAAAATCTAAATAAATTCTAAAATGTAGACATATTAGGTATCGCCGCATCTGTAACAACCTGCTCTATAAAAATAACACATGATCTAACCTGTCAGATGAATGTTGTAAATAACAAAAAAATAAAAGCGATGCCAAAACAACTATTTTTTGACAAATTTTCCATTTGAATCCTTTTTTTCCAGTAATAAAGCAAGGGTTAACAGCCAAACAAAACTAAATATTTATTGCCCTGATTCTGTCGTTTGCAGAAACACCCCATATGTGGTCGTAAATCTCTATATAGCCACACGGCAGGGCGTAGAACGAAGGGAACGCCATATGGTTTCTGGAAGGCTGATTTTGATGGACTGGTTTTTTTGACACCATGTCCCATTTGAAGCCCCCCCTGATGTACCTAGACTAGAAACTCCAAAAAAGTGACCCCATCTAAGAAACTAAACCCCTCACAGTATTCAAAAGTTACTTTACAAACTTTGTCAACCCTTTAGGTGTTCCACAAAACTCAATAGCGAATGTAGAAACAATTTTAGAATTTAAATTTTTTGTTACCTTGCCTCAAAAAAGTGTAATATAGAGCAACCAAAAATCATATTTACCCCTAAAATAGTCCCAAAACAACAACCACCTTAGGCCTCATGCACATGGCAGTATTTTTTCACGGTCCGCAAAACGGGGTTCCGTTGGTCCGTGATCCGTGACCGTTTTTTCATCCGTGGGTCTTCCTTGATTTTTGGAGGATCCACGGACATGAAAAAAAAGTCGTTTTGGTGTCCGCCTGGCTGTGCGTAGCCAAACGGATCCGTCCTGATTTACAATGCAAGTCAATGTTGACGGATCCGTTTGACGTTGACACAATATGGTGCAATTGCAAACGGATCCGTCCCCCATTGACTTTCAATGTAAAGTCAGGAGTTAATATACCATAGGATCAGAGTTTTCTCCAATCCGATGGTATATTTTAACTTGAAGCGTCCCCATCACCATGGGAACGCCTCTATGTTAGAATATACCATCGGATTTGAGTTAGATCGTGAAACTCATATCCGACAGTATATTCTAACACAGAGGCGTTCCCATAGTGATGGGGACGCTTCAAGTTAGAATATCCTACGAACTGTGTACATGACTGCCCCCTGCTGCCTGGCAGCACCCGATCTCTTACAGGGGGCTGTGATCCGCACAATTAACCCCTCAGGTGCCGCACCTGAAGGGGTTAATTGTGCGTATCATAGCCCCCTGTAAGAGATCAGGGGCTGCCAGGCAGCAGGGGGCAGACCCCCCTCCCTCCCCAGTTTGAATATCATTGGTGGCCAGTGTGCGGCCCCCTCCCTCTATTGTATTATCATTGGTGGCCAGTGTGCGCCCCCCCGGCCCCCCCTCCCTCCCTCTATTGTATTATCATTGGTGGCCAGTGTGCGGCCTCCCCTCCCCCCCCGATCATTGGTGGCAATATTAGAAGCATCATACTTACCTGCTGCGCTGTCTGTGACCGGCCGGGAGCTCCTCCTACTGGTAAGTGACAGGTCTGTGCGGCGCATTGCTTAATCATCTGTCACTTACCAGTAGGAGGAGCTCCTGGCCGGTCACAGACAGCGCAGCAGGTAAGTATGATGCTTCTAATATTGCTAAGTAACCATGGCAACCAGGACTGCAGTAGCGTCCTGGTTGCCATGGTTACCGATCGGAGCCCCAGCGATTAAACTGGGACTCCGATCGGAACTCTCCGCTGCCACCAATTACCGGGGGGGGGCGGAGGGGAGGCCGCACACTGGCCACCAATGATATTAATACAATAGAGGGGGGGCCGGGGGGGTGCACACTGGCCACCAATGATAATACAATAGAGGGAGGGAGGGGGGGGCGGGGGGGGCCGCACACTGGCTACCAATGATAGTACAATAAAGGGAGGGAGGGGGGGCCGGGGGGGCCGCACACTGGCTACCAATGATAATACAATAAAGGGAGGGAGGGGGGCCGAAGGGGGCCGCACTGGCCACCAATGATATTAATACAATAGAGGGAGGGGGGGCCGCACTGGCCACCAATGAAATTAAAACTGGGGAGGGAGGTGGGTCTGCCCCCTGCTGCCTGGCAGCCCCTGATCTCTTACAGGGGGCTATGATACGCACAATTAACCCCTTCAGGTGCGGCACCTGAGGGGTTAATTGTGCGGTTTACAGCCCCCTGTAAGAGATTGGGTGCTGCCAGGCAGCAGGGGGCAGTCATGTACACAGTTCGTAGTATATTCTAACTAGAAGCGTCCCAATCACTATGGGAACGCCTCTGTGTTAGAATATACTGTCGGATATGAGTTTTCACGAAGTGAAAACTCAGCTCTGAAAAAGCTTTTATGCAGACGGATCTTCGGATCCGTCTGTATGAAAGTAACCTACGGCCACGGATCACAGACGCGGATGCCAATCTTGTGTGCATCCGTGTTCTTTCACGGACCCATTGACTTGAATGGGTCCGTGAACCGTTGTCCGTCAAAAAAATAGGACAGGTCATATTTTTTGGATGGACAGGAAACACGGATCACGGATGCGGCTGCAAAACGGTGCATTTTCCGATTTTTCCACGGACCCATTGAAAGTCAATGGGTCCACGAAAAAAAACGGAAAACGGCACAACGGCCACGGATGCACACAACGGTCGTGTGCATGAGGCCTTATCCTGTAGTTTCCTAGATGGGGTCACTTTTATGGAGTTTCTACTCTAGGGGTGCATCAGGGGGCTTGAAAGGGTACATGGTGTAAATAAACCAGTCCAGCAAAATCTGCCTTCCAAAAACCATATGGCGTTCCCCTTCTTCTATGTCCTGCCGTTTAGCCAAATAGTAGTTTACGACCACATATGGGGTGTTTCTGCAAACTACATAATCAAAATCATATTAAGTTTTGTTTGGCTGTTAACCCATTTTTTCCAGTAATAAAGTAAGGGTTAAAATGGAAAATTTTCCAAAAAATTGAAATTTCAAAATTGTTTCTCCATCTGCCATTAACTCTTGTGGAACACCTAAAGGGTTAACAAAGTTTGTAAATCCAGTTTTGAATACCTTGAGGGGTGTACTTTCTTAGATGGAGTCACTTTTTTGGAATTTCTATTCTAGGGGTGCAAGGGGGGCTTGAAATGGGACATGGTATAAACAAAACCAGTCCTGCAAAATCTGCCTTCCAAAACCCATATGGCGTTCCCCTCTTTCTATGTCCTCCCATTTGGCCAAACAGTAGTTTAGGACCACATATGGTGTGTTTCTGCAAACTACAGAATCAGAATCATATTAAGTTTTGTTTGGCTGTTAACCCATTTTTTCCAGTAATAAAGTAAGGGTTAAAATGGAAAATTTTCAAAAAAATTTAAATTCCAAAATTGTTTCTCCATCTGCCATTAACTCTTGTGGAACACCTAAAGGGTTAACAAAGTTTGTAAATCCAGTTTTGAATACCTTGAGGGGTGTATTTTCTTAGATGGAGTCACTTTTTTGGAATTTCTATTCTAGGGGTGCAAGGGGGGCTTGAAATGGGACATGGTATAAACAAAACCAGTCCTGCAAAATCTGCCTTCCAAAACCCATATGGCGTTCCCCTCTTTCTATGTCCTCCCGTTTGGCCAAACAGTAGTTTAGGACCACATATGGGGTGTTTTTGCAAACTACAGAATCAGGGCAACCCATATTGAGTTTTGTTTGGCAGTTTTGAATACCTTGAGGGGTGTAGTTTCTAGAATGGGTCATTTTTGGATGGTTTCTATTATGTAAGCCTCACAAAGTGACTTCAGACCTGAACTGGTCCATAAAAAGTGGGATTTGGAAAATTTCTGAAAAATTTCTAAATTTGCTTCTAAACTTTTAAGCTATGTAACATCCCCAAAAAATAAAATATCATTCCCAAAATGATACAAACATGAAGTAGACATATGGGGAATGTAAAATCATCACAATTTTGGGGTTATTACTATGTATTACAGAAGTAGAGAAACTGAAACTTTGAAATTTGCTAATTTTTCCAAAATTTTGGTAAATTTGGTATTTTTTTATGCAAAAAAATTAACTTTTTTGACCCAATTTTAGCAGTGTCATGAAGTACAATATGTGATGAAAAAACTATCTCAGAACGGCCGGGGTAAGTAAAAGCGTTTTAAAGTTATCAGCACTTAAAGTGACACTGGTCAGATTTGCAAAAAATGGCCTGGTCCTTAAGGTGAAATAGGGCTGTGTCCTTAAGGGGTTAAACAAAGTGCAGAACCCCTTTAAGTTTTACACAATAAAAGCATTTTTGAAACAAAAAAATCATGTTTTAATGTCTCCATATTCTGAGAGGGCGATTTTCTTAGGTGGAATCTCAATTTTTGCGGGATTAGATGACGGTTTAATGGGTACTATTTTAGGGTGCGTATGACTTTTTGATCACTTGTTATTACACTTTATGTGATGTAAGGTGACAAATATTGCTTTTTTGACAGTTTTTTTCAGGGGTTAGGTCATGTGATATTTTAATAGACCTGGTTGTTATAGACACGGCGATACCTAACTTTTTTCACTTTTAACACAATAAAAGCATTTTTGAAACAAAAAAAATCATGTTTTAGCGTCTCCATATTCTGAGAGCCAAAGTTTTTTAATTTTTTGCCCCATTGTTTTATGTAGGGGCAAATTTTTGCGGGATGAGGTGACGGTTTGATTGGTACTATTTTGGGGGGCATACGCTTTTTTGATCGCTTGGTGTTGCACTTTTTGCGATGTAAGGTGACAAAAAAATTATTGTTTTAGCGCAGTTTTAATTTTTTTTTACGGCATTCCGGTGAGGGGGTATTTTTGTCCTACTATGGGTCTTCAACTTCTGGGGTCTGACCCCCTCTGCAATGTATTGCAATACATCCTGTATTGTAATACATTGCATTGTCAGCCTAAGGACTGGATCTCACAGGCTTCCATAGAAGGACTGCCTTCTCTGCCATCGGGTCCCCATCACTGCAGAGCGGGGACCCGATGGAGATGCTGAGGGCACCCGTACCCTCCGCAAAACCTCTGCATTCCGCGGTCAACTTTGATGGCGGCATACAAGGGGTTAATACGCCGGCATCAGTGTTTTCCCCGATGCCGGCGTATGCAGCAGGGGCCCGGCTGTCAGTGCCTGCCGGGTCCGTGCTGCTGATCGGGCGGGCATAGCTCCTGTACATGTACGGCGCTGATCCTTAAGTGATGTCCACCAGCGCCGTTCATGTACGGCAGGGGTCCTTAAGGGGTTAAGTTAGGCCCAGAAGAGGCAGTTCATAGATGGACCTGACACACATCTGATCCAAAATTTTCACGTATAGTAGGTATAATGTAATGTACATTGTACAATGTAATCCCGAATAATCCCTAATTCCATTGTGTGCATGTGTGCTGCCATATTTTGTTTGCTGTCTGCGTTTTAGCTTTATGGATGTGCACCTATGAGTTAGGCTACATGCACACGACCATGGCCATTTTGCATCAGTGTGAGCATCCATTTTCTGGCTGTGTGTCCATTTTTAATGTCCGTTTTGCATCCATTTTGCATCCGTTTTTCATGTCCATGAAAAACGGACATGAAAAATTGATGAATTTGATTGGCAGTTATTTCTAGACCCACCCTTCTGAGAACACACACAGGATAGTAGGCCCCCAGCTAAAATAATTTCCCCCATACTGTAGAATTTTTTTTATAGTGCCCCCAGCTTTAATAATGCCCCCATGTAGGCCCCCAGCTAAATAAATGTCCCCCACGGTGTATAATTTTTTTAACCGCCCCTAGCTTTTACAATGCCCCCAATGTAAGGCCCCATCTTAAATAATGTCCCATATAGAGTGTATTTAAATTTTTTTAATTTTTTTTAGGGCCCCCAGCTTTATAATGTCCCCCATGGTTTATATTATGCCCCCATAGTGTCCCACAGACAAAAAAAAAAAAAAACGCGCTGCAGCAGTCTCTTCTCTCTTCACAGAACGGGACCTGCCGAAGGTGCGCGATGACATCACTGCGCGCTCCCACGTGGTTACGTCACCACGCAGATCGCAGGTCCTGCTCAATGAAGAGATAAGAGACTGCCGCATCGCGAGCAAGTGGATGAAGTGAGTTTTTTTATTTTTTTAACCCCCTACTCCGCCATCTATTATAACCAGGGAAGCAGCAGCTCGAATGAAGCCGAACCGCGCGATTATCCTGTGCGACACGGCCGCCGTCTTCTCAACCCCTCATAGACTTGTATATAATTCATCTATCCTTAATGGCCTGTGTACCTGTTTTTAACGGCCGTTAGACGGGTGCACTCCTGTCAATCGGCCATTACAAAACGGTCCCATTGATTTCAATAGGGTCCGCCCGGCCGTGTAAACGGCCAAAAATAGGACATGTCCTATTTTTGGACGAATGCTATTCACTGGCCGTTAAAAGAACGGCCATGTGAATAGCCCCCATAGACTTTCACTGGTGCTAAAAATGGCCGTGTGACGGACGTTACTTAGACGGCCGTCACACAGCCATTATTCACTGTCGTGTGCATGAGGCCTAAGTCTAAATTCTCTTGCTGACTTATCTACTGGCCTGAAGAAAATTGAGACATGGAGATAGCAGACATTTCATGCTACCATATAAAAAATACATAGTAATAAAAAAAAAGCAGGAAGCACAAAGCCTTCAAAATGCAAAACACGTGTAAGGAACACACGTGTGTGGCTATTTTGAATTTTTGACCAGAGTCCTCCTTTATGTAGATTAGGATTAAGGAGCCTTATCTGTGATCAGAGCATGTTCCGTCCTATAACGCTCAGAGTTATTTCTGGGCCTTTTACTTATATTGTGGACAATGGCCACGCATGGCGAACGAACTGACAGCATTACTCAGGATGGCAGAATATGTCATAAAGGTTTAATAAACATTGGTGTGGTTAAGAACTGAGTTGGGACATGTCCTCTTGGTATGAAGACACAGCATAACTTTTAGAAATTCCATCTTGCTGTATCATACATATAGCATACGGAGATTGAGAAATTGACTTTAGGAGTTAGGACACTTCTCCTCATATGTGCTGAAGTATGATTATGTCCTCCACTGACCAATAAGACGTTCAGCTATTATTCTACGTCAGTGGTTTAACATAAAGTACAATAATGCAAATATGTGAAGAGGAACGTGCAACCTAAGTGCCAACTTGTGTCATTGTATTGCTGCTGCTATTTTTTTTAAATTAATAGTAACATTTTCATAATTTTTTTTCCGTAAGAGTCCATACCATTAATTTACTTATTTTGCCCCATTGCACATTATTAGTACCAGTGTTTTGCACTAGCTACCTGATCTGTCATGTTTTCCACAGAATGCTTTCTTCTCTATCTAATATCACGTACAGACAAAACTAGATATTACAGTGTAATAAACTAATTAAAGCAACACTACTATCCAACTTTTTATTAAATCACATATTAACAAAAACGGGTAGATGTTTTTTGAACTCACTCCATGTATTCTACTTCCTGCCCTGGCTCTTTAACTTCCTAAACTGTATGGATTTTCAGCACGGCAAACAGTCTCGCTTGACTTTCACATTCAGACCATTGACTACAGCAAGAAAGAGGAGGGGATGAGTGACTCGATTAGAAAATAGACTTTCAGCCCTAAGGCCTGTTTACATTTATCTTATGAACATATAGGGCCAGATTTATCATTAGCTCAAGTCAGAATAATGGAGTGAAAAAGTCGTGAATTTTTGCGCAATCGCTTAAACTGCGCAAAAATTTGCGACTTTTATTGGCTTTGCACTATGCTCGCCAGTTTTCTGAAAGTGGGCGTGTTTTCTTATGTAAATGAATCTCTAGACAGATTTACTATTGCGACTATTTAAAAAGTCGCAAAACAGTCGCAAAAAAATGCGCAATTTCACTCCAGGGAGGACCATGCTTATCTTATGCGACTTTTTAATAGAACATGCGACTTTTTCGTAAAGATGTGCGACTTTTGTAAAGCTGCTTACTGACGAATAAACTGCTACCGTCAAACCACATTTATTACAGTCTTAAAGGGCCGATCATAAATCTGACTTGGCTAAAACTGACTTTAGCCATATGTGAAAGTGGAGTGAGCTGTCAGAGTAATGATAAATCTGGCCCATAGTTTATAAAACCACTCTTTATTTCCTTAACTTAAAATAATTCTAGCCTTTACAAACCCAGCTCGCTATCGCAGTATATAATTCTGTTTACTCGCCCCCGCAATTGGGACTGTGGTTGTGTGCGCTCTCACCACTAATCCCCTATCTATTGCATCTCTTTCATGCAGTTTTATTATTGGAACTAGAGATGAAGGAAGTTTTGAACAATAAGATTCGGCAACTTCACCGAAGTTAGCTAGGAAACTTGATTTGTTACGAATCGCTATAAATCAGGTACACACAGGCCACTCTGCTTTAGGGTACGGCCACACGGAGCCGCCATGGTGGGGGCTGGTTGTGAAGAACCGCGCGGCTAATTAGCCCACAGCTGCCTTTCACTTAATAATGAAGACTGTAATGTATAGCACTTCTTAATTTTTAATGGCCGCACGGCACCTTTTATGCACCTTTAAACAGGAGTGGTTGCTGGTTTGGGGTTTGGCTGGTTAGGTCGATGGACAATATACATATTATTGCTGTTCTGGCCTCTAATCTCTTGAAGGTTATTTGACAGTAAACACAGACCATTAATCAGCTCTGGCATACCCACTTCTCCAACCCCAGCGTTTTCCTGCCCTACAGGTGGGAGCCCTTCTTCTGCCATCTGCTTTTCTTCCTTTTCCACATTATCTAATATCGATGAGAATATGTCATCAGGAATATCCAGCTCCACCTCACTGTGCATCTTGCTGACTTTTCTAGGACATAGAGACTTTAAAGGATGATTTGGAAGACGTAAACAAACAAAAGATGAGAATGGTCATCATTAAGACCTGGCCCCCCCTAAGGGGTGCAAAATGGTTGGTACTGGATGGCACGCTGGCACCGGAATAATAAAGACTTCCATCTTATTGTTATTGAATTACATATCTTAGTTTACGGCTGATGTAGGAATAAGTAAATGTAGGAATAAGTAAATGTAGGAATAAATAAATAAAACTGACACAGAATAAGTCTCCCTACACTCTCCCTGCAGTCTCCCTACACTCTCCCTGCACTCTCCCTGCATTTTTCCCTCTCCAATATTCTTCTATTAATCATTTTCAGCAACACTGTCCCTAGTGCATGAGCAATTGTCACGTCTCTCCCTATACTCAGCTCACAGGAAAATGGTGGAGGTCGCGTGGGATGAAGGTTTTATAGGGCTGTGACATCACAGGGGATGGCTATTAGTGATGAGCGGCATAGACAATATTAGAATTCACGATATTTCGCAAATTTTTGGCCGAATATTCACCATAAATTTGCAAATTCTAGAATTCGTGATCTCCGGTCATTGTTTACTTGATTGCGAAAATCGGCAATGTAATATATTCGTGATAAATTCGTCATAAATTCACGATTAGAATATTCAACACTATATATACGAATATATAGCACTATAATCTAAATATTCTCGAAGTAGCGATATTCGCGATTAAAGTTCACGATTCGAATATTCACGCACAACACTAATGGCTATCTGTGGATAGGCTGGCCGCACGGCTGGCTGAGGATAGGTCATCAGTACAACCTCTTAGACTGTAAAAAAAAAAAAATAACTACCATATACCTATTTGGTTTCACTGCATTAAAAGCGACCCCTAGAATAAAGTTAACATACTGTATTATTGTTAATGCAAAGTAAACAGCAAGGAAAAATCAACAAATGATGTGCTCCACAAAATGATGCCATTTAAAAATACAACTCGTCCCACAAAAAACAAGCCCTCATGCTGTATCCACAGGAAAATAAAATAAAATAATTATGGCCTTGATTTATTTAGGCCGGTGTGTCATAAATTACCTGCCTACTCAGCTCTCTGTGCGTCAAAACGAATGAAATCTATATTCAGTCATTATTTACTCCAGTTTGTGGCATAAATAATGATGAATTAGCCGGGGCCAATGGTCCCTCCCTTGCAGCACCCTCACTCCACCCTCACCACACACCCTTTTCGTAGACTTGGCAAAGCCGGCATGAAATGAAGATTACAAGTAGAAAAGTTGCAAATGCCTAGACAAGTCGCAAATCCAGTGGGTTCGCAGATTATCGTTGCCTAAAAGAAGTGTAAGTGGAATGATAAATTCCCTCCTATGTGTCTTGAAACCTAACAATTGGGATCTATGATGCGGGCCATCTATTAATGAAGGACCTACTCAGCCGCCACTGGGGTATTCTCAAAACCGACTCTGATATAGGGGATCTGATAGGATCGACATCATCTATCACGTATCGGTGTGGTGGTAATTTGAAAGACCGTCTAGTACATAGTTTCACGCAACCCTTACAGGCACGGTCCTGGTTAACATGCAGTACCAAAGGCAATTACAGGTGCAGTGGGTGTATTGCATGTAAATATATAAAAGTGGGCAAAACTTTTACTAGCACGGTCACTTCCCTACAGAATGATTTAAGAACATTGATCAATTGCAGAACCACAGGAGTAATCTATCTGGCTACCTGCTCCTGCGGTCTGCAGTATGTGGGGAAGACAATCCGCGAAATCGGGCGCCGTATTGGTGAGCATGTCGGTGATATTCGCAATAAAAGAGAGACCACCCTGGCGAGACACGTCATAAATACACATGGTGGGAATACAAGTATGATCAGCTTTCCAGGGATCGAGCAAATCAGGCAATCGCCGAGGGGGGGGGTGATGTGGATAACAGATTATTACGGAAGGAACTTGAATGGATATTTTGGCTATGGACAGAAAGGCCGAATGGGCTGAATGAACGCAGTAGTTATGTATGCTTGATTCAGCCCTATTCAGACTACTCCATCAAGCGTTATGTGCCACTTTGAAACTTACAGTTAGGTGCACCCGCCCATTATGTGATTTGTAACTTACTTAATCGACACCCCTACAGATCCCCTCTATATATCTGTATACCTTCCGGTCCTGGGAAGTAAATAATGTACAGGTCATCATATCTGTGAATGTACATTCATGCACGGTATGTACTTGATCTACCTACCTATTTAGTCAGGTCTCACCTGTTGAGTTTTACCTAATTCCCCCATCACTGTCTGATGCTTATGTAATTAAGGTCGCCTAATAATCCCCCCTTCTATCTTCATATCTCGGTCTGGGACGCATTACTGCACACTACGAGGCGGCACAACTCCCGGGATGGCTCACTGAGGTGAGCCACGCACTTTTGTGCAGATTGGCCGTCTCGGCCGAGCATCCCTTCTGACCTCCGTCCCTATTTAAACCGCAGACAGGCGCGGGTGCGTACGGCCATACCAGCGCCGGTACCGCCGCACGCTCCACGTACAAGCGCTCTCTGATTGTTTGGCTACAATATTGTTATTATTTCAACCGCATGCCCGACAAGCTCCTGAAAAGCCTGCAATAGGGTTTTAGAAACGTGTCGAGTAGGGTTAGCAGCTATCAGCCAGACTTTAGCTTAGCGGCAGATAGGGTCCTTAATTGATCAGTTGAAGATGTAACTGATCCAAGTAATAGGGACTCTAGTGTGACTTGTTAATTGTGGTTTTCTATACTGGGGCTTAACTAAACTACAGCCCCAGCTGATATAGTGACATCACACATCTGAGGTGGGAAAAGTTCAGTGTATCGTGGTATAAGCGAATACCAAGCTCATACACAGCACTACGTAGTGTACATATACACACCATATCCACGCTGTACACTCACCCATTTTAGTTTTGAATTAGCCTATTTGTTTAAAGCAGTGATGCCCAACCTACGGCCCACGGGACAAATGTGGCCCGCGAAGCCGTGTCATGCGGCCCGCGCAGTAACAAGACTTTATCAGCGCAGGGCGCGCTGCGAACGGCACAGGCAGCAAAGCGATGCTGCCTGTGCCTGCAATCTCTCTGCCCAGAGCCGCTTCCTAGCTAATTTATTCACTGCACTTGCCTCTGTGAAATTGAAGAGACGTGCCGTAATCTCGCACAGGCGCACTGGCAGAGGCATCGAAGTGCGCATGAACCGTCTTCCTGGCCTCTGCCAGTGCGCCTGTGCGAGATTACGGCACTTCTCTTCAATTTCACAGAGGCAAGTGCAGTGAATAAATTAGTTAGGAAGCGGCTCTGGGTGAGGAGGAGATCTGTGGATGACACTGAGGGGGATAACATATCTGTGGATGACACTGAGGGGGATATCTGTGGATGACACTGAGGGGGATATCTGTGGATGACACTGAGGGGGATATCTGTGGATGACACTGAGGGATATATCTGTGGATGACACTGAGGGGGATATCTGTGGATGACACTGAGGGGGATATCTGTGGATGACACTGAGGGGGATATCTGTGGATGACACTGAGGGGGATATCTGTGGATGACACTGAGGGGGATATCTGTGGATGACACTGACGGGAGATATCTGTGGATGACACTTACGGGGGGATCTGTGGATGACACTTGGGGTGGGAGGTTCTGGAGGGGTGTTTGGGTGGGAGCTCTGGAAGGGGTGGGAGGTCCGATAGGTATGTGGGGGTGGGAAATCCAGGAGGGGGGGCCCATACATTTTTTTTGCTATGGGGCCCAGTCATTTCAGTCATTTCTAGCTACGCCCCTGATTGGTAAGATTGGGCGGGCACTGGAGCGATAGAGCGCCCTGCTGTAGGAGAAGCCGACGGGAGATGAAAGGAGGATGGGCCAGTTCCTGGTGGTGTCGGGCACATGGCGCAAGCATGGCGGTGGAGGATCTGACTGAAGCCTAAAGACCAGACATCAAGGTAGACCTGCAGAAGAAGGTGACAGCGCAGTATGTGATGTATACATGTGTGTAATGTATGTAGTGCAGTGTGTGATCATCACATACTGCACTACATACATTACACACATGTATACATCACGTGCCCCCTCACAATAATAATGCCAAGATATGTGCCCTCTTCACAGTAGTAATGCTCACACATGCCCCCTCACAGTAGTTATGCCCAGATATGTGCCCCCTCACAGTAATAATGCCAAGATATGTGCCATCTTCACAGACATAATGCTCACACATGCCCCCTCACAGTAGTTATGCCCAGATATGTGCCCCCTCACAGTAATAATGCCAAGATATGTGCCCTCTTCACAGACGTAATGCTCACACATGCCCCCTCACAGTAGTTATGCCCGGATAAGTGCCCCCTCACAGTAGTTATGCCCAGATATGTGCCCCCTCACAGTAGTTATGCCCAGATATGTGCCCCCTCACAGTAGTTATGCCAGATATGTGCCCTCTTCACAGTAGTAATGCTCACTCGTGCCCCCTCACAGTAGTTATGCCCTGATATGTGCCCTCTTCAAAGTAGTTATGCCCTGATATGTGCCCTCCTCACAGTAGTTATGCCAGATATGTGCCCTCTACTTAGTAATGCTCACACGTGCCCTCACAGCGTTTGCATTTCTTTCTGGCAAAACTACCTGGTTCCGGCCCGCGAAATTTATACCAAGTCTAGTGCGGCCCTCAGACGAAAAATGGTTGGGCACCACTGGTTTAAAGGGATTCATATAATTTTTATCTGATTGGTAATAAAGATTTATTATTTTCATTTTAATACCGCTCATTAATATCAGTGATTGTATTTCTAATAGAGACGGTAAAATATCCCTACTAATATTTTCTGTGACTTGCTTGAAACCTGACAATGAAAAAAATAAATAAATAAATTACTTGGTCATTAACAAAGCCTGTCACCACTCCTGACATTTCAGTTTTAGTAACTTCTGGTATTCCCCATTTGATAGCAATTCTGGAGCATCTATTCTTATGGCTCTATGTTGTGCCATTCTTTTATTATTCCTGCTAGAAGTTATGAATCAATTGACAGCAGTTTTCAATGAAGGTCCAGATGGGTGTTACCAGTTGGGGTGTGTCCCTGCACAATCTGACAGACATCCACAGCACTGATTGGATAGTGTCAGACTATGCAGAGACACACCCCAACTGGTAACACCCATCTGGACCTTTACTGCAAACTGCTAGTAATTAGAGTGGAGTGAGTTGATGCCAACTAATCGATTTGTCTCATCAGCAGGACTTCTTCACCTATGAGGGGCTGGTCCCGCAGATGAAGAAGCCCCTACCTGCCCCATTTAGCTGGGCCCAAGTCACAAACAGGAATGGTCATTAAGGGGTTAATCATTGAGATACTGTCTTAGCTGTATTCCTAAATTATGTCTCAAGGCCTGGTTAAAAGGTTAAATATTGACTTATAAGCTAGCTACCTTATATCTGGTGGCACAAGAAGAAGACTTTTCTTTTTCTTTTTGGAAAAATAACTTATTTGCATATATGTTTCCCAAAGGAGGACTGCCTGGCCTATAAGAATCCTTATGCCTACTAGGCGCTCTCCACAAGGAGAAATAGTACCTCTCAGGGCTTAATTACTATACTGTACCCGCAAAGTAGCTTACAAAAACCGTGTGTTGTGTTGTGAACTGTATGTAAAGATCGCCCTCTAGTGGATTCATAGCTTCACATTTAATAATCGTTACTTTGTAATCTGACACAAAATAAAAAGGTTTTAGTCCAAGTTTAATCCCATGTAAACAATTAAGCGGAATACAGACTTTTGTCTTTTGTGGTTACACATAGACAATATGCAGAAATTCCTTTAAATTGTTCTACTTGCCTTTCTTAGCAATGATCAGTTCCTAGCAACTTTCTTGCCAATGTTTAAAGAGCAACTAAACTTTGAAGTTTGTTTTTTTTAATGTCCCAAATGCCCTAATAATATTACTGGCATAGCACATGGGTACTCTGTTAGCTGAGCGGAGCGGCTCCTGCCTGTGCCTGCTTCGCTAAGCTCATCCTGGCACAGCATATGGTTAGTGGCAGTGGCTGACCACGGGTCGCAGTAGGGAGGGACGCCCTTCTTCCTTCTCCACTGTGAGGCTGCTGATGAGAACATGGTGTGTGCCGTGTTGTGTGCATGCAATGTTCTCTGTGCGATAGCCAATGTAAAACGGGTAATTTCAGTATAGAACCAGACCGGGTATCAAAAAAGTATTGAGACTTTAATACCCGGTGAAACCTAAATTTATATACAGTTTGCTCCTACATCAGTGATCAGCAACCTTTGGCACTCCAGCTGTTGTAAAACTACAACTCCCAGCATGCTCCTGTCACTTTCTATGGGAACAGCCAAGCAAGTGTGCATGATGGGAGATGTAGTTTCACAACACCTGGAGTGCTGGAGGTTGCTGACCCCTGTCCTACATCATGCATGACCATTCTGAACTTTTTAGACTCTACTTTCTTGAAAGGTTTGACACTAACCTTTCTCTGAACTGGAGAAAACCAGCCACAGGAAGGCTTCATGTTGGCATCTACCTTTGGTTAAAAATAAATTGTCTATCAATTCTATCTATTCATCTATCTATCTATCTATCTATCTATCTACAAAGGCTTGACAAAGGCCTCATTGATTGGGCTGAAACGTTGCCTGGGAATAAATTGGGATCACCAGTCACCACCTTTTTCACTTGATGTCGGAGTGCTGCCTCGTTTTTTGGAATTATCTATCTATCTATCTATCTATCTATCTATCTATCTATCTATCTATGTCAAGCATCCACCAATCAGGGGTATCACCTATCCTGTGGATGGGTTCTAGGTTGTCATTCTGGAACAACCCATTTAAAATGCTTTCCAGGCAATACGCGGTCTCATACAAGGACTCCTACATCCTACAAGATTATAGCTCTGCAAAATTGTGTCACTTCTGCAAATGGTATTTATCATGTAGAGAAAGTTCATACAAGGCACTTACAAATGTATTGTTAGTATCCATATTGCCTCCTTTGCTGGCTTGATTAATTTTTCCATCACATTATGCACTGCTCGTTTCCAGCGCGCATAGGCCATGCTTGCACACTATAGGAAAAAAAGCCGGCCTATGTGCGCTTCCATGGTCCCAGTCACTAGAGAGGCAGGAGCCTTTTCCTATAGGATGGAAGCACAGCCACCACTGCTGGATTGCAGGATGGTTGTAACCATGGAAACGAGCGGTGTATAATGTGATGGAAATATGAATCAAGCCAGCAAAGGATGCAATATGGATACTAACAATACATTAGTAAGTGCCTTGTATTAACTTTCTCTACATGATAAATGTCACTTGCTAAAGTGAGACAACCCCTTTAAGTTGTACAGAGCCTTAAAGGGGTTCTTTCCTCATAGACAATGGGGGCATATCACTAGGATATGCCCCTATTCACTTATAGATAGATGCGGGTCACTTCTATGGGCTCGCCGGCCCCATAGAAAATGAATGGAGGGCGGCTGTGCATGCGCAGTGTGCCCTCCTTCACATTCGGGGCTCCGTTCTCTATATTGGTGCGGGTCCCAGCGGTGGGACCCACACCTATAAGACAATGGGGGCGTATCCTAGCGATATGCCACAATTGTCTATGATGAGACATAGGGGCGTTGGTAGGTCAAAACATTCGGGGCCTGGGCTCCTGATGTTTTGTCCCAGGCCCCGAATGCCCTGCCTGCCTGTTAGATATAACTGTATTGCCGTCCTCAAGATGGCAATACAATTGAATCTAATGCACTGCAAGAGCTGAAGGACCTGTGATGACCTCACAGGTCATGTGATCAGTTCTAAATGCAGTAGCTGAAAAAGACCTGGGATGATGTCACCATCATGTGTGTGACCAGTGCAGGAGAGGACGGCTCAGCAGTGAAGAGAAGCCCTGGGAAGAGGCTGAGGTGAGGTCTGCTACATGAGGAGAGGTAAGTGAAGATTACTCAGTGTGAGAGGCAGAGCAATGTTGGGAGTTGTAGTTATTTAACTGGGACTGTATGTTAGGGCTGAAGGGAGGGAAGTTTACATGGGTGTCACGGCCACGGTTTTGGCCGTGACTCCTTGGGGGCCGCATACAGTTGCCCGCGGTTTGGGTTGTTGTTTCAACCGCAGCTTGAGGCTTGATGTTGTTTGCCTCAAGTGCGGTTGCCGCGGACAACAGGTATGTGTGCGGTCCCTTTGGAGTTTGTGTGCGTGTATGTATGCACTGTCGTTTGTCTGTGTGCACTCTGTGAAATGTGTGGTGTGCACGGACACCTTTCCTGCACTGTGGTTGCCCGTGGCAACGTTTGTCGTTGTGTACATGTGGTGGCAGTGTCCCGGCCTTTGGGCTGACTCCCAGGACACGGTTGCCACCCATTTCGTTGCCTGCGGCAACAACCACAGTGTGTTTGTTGTGTTGGACACTGTTCCTTTAAGTTGGTGTTTTCCCTTTCCTGTGGTGCTGGAAGGGTTAACTCCCTTCCCTGTGTGTATGAGTCACGGGGTGTGTCTGACCGTTAGGTGTGGCCTCTTAGGCCTATAAAGCCTCTCACTTTGGCATGGCTCAGTAGGTTGCTTCAGTCATGCTTTGCTGTTGCAGCCTCCTGTGATTTCCATCTTCTTGTAAGGGCCACCCTTCCGGTCATAAGTTCTAATACCGTGATGTGTTGTTGATGTCTTGTGTCTCTGTGTTTTGTGCAGCTATGGATGTCCTGGTCCCGGTGTGTCTTTATGTGTGTGCTGTTTACCTTGTCTGTGTGGACAGCCTTTCCTTAGCACGGGTTCCAGTCAGCAAGGCTGAGACAGGTTTGTGTGGAACTGTTTGGTTCACCTGTCTTATCCATAGTCCTGTTTATGTACCCCCTTCTTCATGCTGCTTGGCCAGTGAGACTCCTGCTCCTCCGTGCCTAGGAGGAGTGGGTTGTCTTACCCTGCTCCTTAGCCCAGGGACCGGTCGGAGGGTAAGTCAGGGATCCGAGGTTCCTGCGCATGGGTCCTCCTACCATCAAGGTCGGCCCATGCAGGTAGGAGACAGGGTCAGCGTTAGGGACGCAACAGGAGGTGACCTGCTCCCTGATTCTGTGTTCCTGGCGAGTAGCGACTGGATATCTTCCTAGATCGCACGGCTGAGGATTTCTCCCATCCTCAGCCGTGACAATGGGACAGTGAGGTGGAGTGATGTTAATTACATGGGACTGAAATTTTGAAGTGGCTGGGGTAGGGTGATGTTATTTACATGGGACTGTATGTTGAGGGGTAATATTATTTATATGGGGCTGCATGTTGAAGGCAGCTGTGGGAGGGAGTGATATTATTTACATGGGATTGAATGTTAAGGGGTAATGTTATTTACATGGGACTGCATGTTGGAGGTGGCTGGGGAGGGGGTGATTTTATTTACATGGGACTGTATGTTGAAGGTGTCTGGGGGAGGGAGTGATGTTATTTATATGGGACTAAATATTTAGGAGGTGATGTTATTTACATGGGACTGTATGTTGAAGGCGGCTGGGGAGGGGGTGATGTTATTTACATGGGACTGTATGTTGGAGGGGGCTGGAGAGATGGTGTGATGGTATTTATATGGTACTCTATGGTGGAGGGAGGGAAATTGTGTTATTTACATGGGACTGTATGGTGGAGGGGCTGAGGAATTATAATTTCTGAGGACACTAAACGGAGAAATATAACTACAGGGGGCACTGCAGGCGGCATTATAAATACTTGGGGAGCTTCAGGGGCGAGCATTATAACAGTAGGGGGCAGTATAAATACAGGGGGCACTGTGGGGGCATTTTAAATCCAGGGGACTTTAGGCGTTCTTATTACTACTGGGGGCTCTATAGTTGGGATCCGCATTATTCCTACTAAGAGCACTATGGGGGCCTTATTATTACTGAGGAGCCTGAAGAGAGCTATTACTATGGGGGGTACTTATTTTTCATGTATGCATTTTTTTAAATTGACTCTGCAGGATACAAAAATGTGGAGTGTTGCACATTTGTATACATCACACCGAAAAAAAATTCTAGGCTCCAGCAGGGCACATTTTTGAGAGTTTCCCTTTATGACGCATAAAATTGGCCCCAGATTAAAATACATATTTTTTGTGGGAATTTTTGCCAATGATCCCCCTCTGCTATGTCACTGTCCATGTTGTGGGACTATTTGTGTACTTCTAGTAAGTGTTTGGTGGCTGCACATATGACCTGAAGTTTTTTCAGGTTCCCCTGCCATTAAAGTGAATGGGGCCCGCCGTGAACGCGCGGTTCGCGAACATTTGATTGCGAACGCCCGTTCGCGAATCGTCCCGGCTGATGTTCGTCCATATTCTTGTAATGAAGAGGCTCCATAAAGCCTCTGTATTACAGAGTCGGTGTGCACCATGTGTGCACAAATATACAAATGCTGTGACTTTCAAGAAAATTTGAATAATTACATAATTCATCAATTGTAGCAGATTAGGAAAGTCCGATTTCTTTCATGTATAGCTTTAAAAGACTTTTTTTCTTTTTTTTTTTTCTGGGTCATTGTCCCTTTGTACCATGGCTGTCAGCCACATCATGTTCCAGTTTAAAGTTCATGAAACAAAAAATATTCTACATTTTTCAAAACAGCACCTGGGTCTGAATAGTTCTGTAATTGCATGTAATTAAAAAATAGTTACATAGCTACATCAATGACATCCATCCATATCACACCACCTACTATTCTCTTTTCACCTCACTCTTACTGAGGTGGATGCACATGCTCAGTTCCATCCTTCAACTGCCACCAGGTGCAACAGACAGGACACGGTCACAAATGATGTTGCAGAAAGCTGGAACTTATAAATAAACATCCGACTGGCTTGATCCCAAACTAAGGAGCATATGGGTGAGCCCTATAAAACCCCTAGAGTTCTCCCTGACTGCTATGCCCATGCAAGGGTCTCTATGGTAGACGATTGCATGCCCACGTACCTAATACTTTGTGACACCTGAAAACCCTATAATAGTGAGGGGACTCGACCACCGGCTCCCTGCACTTAATACGGACGGAGTCAGGGTCACCTAGAATCAAGCCAGCAAGGAAACACAAATAAAGGAAAAAGACTTATCTGAGGAAACAGCAGCAGCAGCCTCCAGCAGTGAACACCTCATCCAGGAAGTAGTATAAACCGCAAAGTGAGGCAGTATGGGAGAAAATATAAAGGGAGACAATTAGTCTAAATAGGTGACACCTGGGAGAAGGAAAGGAGATGACAAAGTGAAACCAAAACAAAGAACGTCATGCAAGAGGTAGAGTAGAACATCTGACAGACCTTCTCACAGAACTGGCGATGACAGACACACTCCTAAGAAAGGACACCCCCCCCCCTTCCGAGCCGCCAGTTTGAAATTGGAGCAATGAATGGGGAGATCTCTTGACCTATGTGAGGTACAAGGCTGGTTCTAGCTTTGTAAGAGATTGCCATGTACTAAATGATGTTTGATTTTCATTGACTCATGGACCTTTCACAAAATTAAACCTGTTTATTCTGTGCTTTGGCCTCAGATAGTAAAATATTATATGATTTAATATGGTGATTTAAACCCTAAAAGACCAATTTTGGCCCTAAAATGGTTTCCCAGAGATATAATCATGTTTTAAGAGATACACTCAGGTAATTCCTTACCTCATATACACTTCCTCGTGTTTTTCATTTTAATTTGGCCTCTCCTGACCTGTTTTCACCATGTAAGCAAATCACTCTGGTTTATTAGATCCTGAACAGGGGTGTAGCTATAGTGGAAGCAGAGGAAGCAGCTGCTAGGGGGCCGGAACCCAGAAGGGGCCCGCTCAGGAGGAGGACTGAAAGATTTTATTGCCACGGCTACCCCAACAGTATTATACAATGACATTATATACAGTGACAGTATATACAGTGATATGACATACAGTATATACATGCAGGAAATTGACGGAGCGGTTGCCGGGCCTGGTCTGAGAGAACTATCTTGAATAGCCACTGGAGTGAGGGTTGCACGAGAGTAGGGGGTTACTGTGGGGGCATTCAAAAATTTGCTGTGGGGCCAAGTCTGTTCTAGTTACGATCCTGTATGTAGCCTTTCCTGTTGTATAGAACCAAACCCATGATGCACTTCTCATTTCTCTGCCACAGCTCCAGCACTGCCCCTAACAACGCCCACTAGTTTATAGCCCCTCCCACCCAGCTAGTTACATAGACACTCCCCCATCACTGACACACCCATGGACATAACAGGAAATAAAAAAGAGCTGTATGGACATGATCATGTGACCACAGCCGAGAACGGAAGTTAGGAGCAATAAAGGTAAATGAAATACATTACAAAATTACAACTACCTTTATAAACGATTATATTAAAGCAGGGATCAGCCACCTCCGGCACTCCAGGTGTTGTGAAACTACAAGTCCCAGCATGCACATTTGCTCAGCTGTTCTTGAAACTTCCACAGAAGTGAATGCTGCATGATGGTGTCACAGCCAGACAGCTGAGAAGCGCTCACAGGAGCTTCTCAGATCCTCCTCCTTGAATTTCTTTGTTTTGGTTTAGTTTCTCATCTCGTTAGTCTATCTCAGCTGTCATGCAGTTGGACTGATTGCTACCCTTTAAGTTCCTCCCCATAATGCAGTAGTGTGCGGCTGATACAACTTCCTGGAGTGTGTGCGCGCATGCTGTTCTCAGTCCTCAGTCCTCAGTCCTCAGTCCTCTGCAAGATAAGTGCTGTTTTTGTATTTATGATTTTGTCTTTTCTGGATCCAGGTGACCCTGACTCCCTCCGTGTCAGTGTAGGGAGCCGGTGGTCGTGTCCCCTCACTATTGTAGGGTCTTCAGGTAATAGATAGCCGAGGAACGTGGATATGCGCCCATCCACCTTTGGGGTGTTCGCATAGGCTGAGCAGTGAGGGAGAGCGGCAGGTCTATTGCAGGGGTCTCCCTTTGTTCCTTAGTTGTGGATCCAGAGAGACATTGTTTATATGGTATTGTCTTGTTTCCTGTACACCATCCGTGACATTATCAGCCGCCAAAACCGTCTCAAGCATGGATCCGGTTTCACTTTTGGCTGAACGCTTTCAGGGTCTTTCTTTGGAGGTAGCTGATCTCCGTAAGACTTTTTCTCAGTTTCAAGTGAACGGTTCAGCTTGCGTTCATGGAGTTTGTGCTGAGCCTAAGATCTCGCTCCCGGATACGTTCTCCGGGGGTAGTGAGAATTTTGTGCGTTTTAGAGAGGCTTGCAAACTCCATTTTCGCCTTCTTCCCCATTCTTCTGGTGATGAAGAACGGAGGGTGGGGATCATTATATCACTGCTCAGGGGTAACGCTCAGTCCTGGGCCTTTTCGCTGCCGGAGGGGGCACGGCCCCTTCGTTCAGTGGATGAATTCTTTTTAGCCCTGGGTCAGATATATGATGATCCGGATCGTATTGCTCTGGCTGAGTCTAGACTACGTCTGTTATGCCAGGGTAAACAATCCGCAGAGATATACTGTTCATAATTTCGGAGATGGGCAGCAGATACGGGTTGGAATGATGCTGCACTCCGAAGTCAATTTTGCTATGGTCTTTCAGAGGGATTGAAAGATGCATTTGCCTTTCATGAAAGACCTACCTCCTTGGATTCTGCTATGTCTCAGGCTGTTCGTATTGACAGGCGTCTTAGAGAGAGAGGAGAGATCTCTCCTTCCTGTCATACTCAGTTCCGGGACAGTGCAGCGGTCTCATTCTGTGCACTGGGGTCTCAGTCGCTGTCAGCCCCTTCTGAGCAGGAGTCCATGCAGCTGGGGTTGATTGCCTCTGACAATAGAAGATTCAGCCCGCAGGGGAGGGTTTGTTTTTGTTGTGGAGGTATAAATCATCTGGCAAATGTTTGTCCCTCTAGGAGATTCAGGCAGTTTTCTGGGAGTAATAAAGAGACAAAAAGGAAAAAATCTTTTAAAAATGTTCCGTCTGTTACTATTGGCAGGGTTGAGGCGGAAATTGAAGGTTTTCCGTTTGCTTGTAGTTCCCGTTTTGTCCTGCCTGCTAGGGTGGCGCTAGAGAGCAAGAGCATTTTTGTGAGATTTTTGTGGATAGTGGAGCAGCTGTCAACCTCATTGATAATCAATTTGCAATAACTCATGGTTTCCAGGTATGCACTTTGGGAAAGGATATTCCTGTTTTTGCTATTGATTCAGCTCCACTCTCTCAGAAATCATTAAAGGGCATAGTTCACAATATCCGTTTAATTGTGAGTGATGCTCATGTTGAGGATGTGTCATGTTTCGTCCTTAGCGGTTTGCCTACTCCTCTAGTGTTGGGGCTACCCTGGCTCACTAAACATAACCCCACCATTGATTGGCAAGCGAGGCAAATAAATGGTTGGAGTAACTTTTGCAGAGAGAATTGCCTCATAACATCTGTTTCTGAGGTTTCTACTAAGACTGTACCACCTTTCCTCTCTGAATTTTTGGATGTCTTCTCTGAGAGTGGAGTTCAGGGTTTGCCTCCGCACAGGGAGTATGATTGCCCTATTAATCTCATCCCAGGCGCCAAGCTGCCTAAATCTCGTTTATACAATCTCTCCCAACCTGAGAGGGTCGCTATGCGGGCTTATATCTCTGAGAGTCTGAGAAAAGGACACATACGACCCTCGAAGTCACCTGTTGCCGCTGGTTTTTTCTTTGTTAAGAAAAAAGATGGTTCTTTAAGACCTTGTCTGGATTTCAGGGAGCTGAACAGTATCACTATTCGTGATCCTTATCCGCTTCCTCTGATCCCGGACCTGTTTAACCAGGTTGTTGGGGCTAAAGTCTTTTCCAAATTAGACCTAAGAGGGGCATACAACCTGGTTAGGGTCAGAGAAGGAGACGAATGGAAGACGGCTTTCAATACCCCTGAGGGCCATTTTGAGAATTTGGTTATGCCTTTTGGTTTGATGAATGCCCCAGCCGTTTTTCAGCATTTCGTCAACAGCATTTTTTATCATTTAATGGGAAAATTTGTATTAGTGTATTTGGATGACATTTTGATTTTTTCTCCTGATTTCAAGACTCATAAGGAACACTTACGTCAGGTCTTGCTCATCCTGCGGGAGAATAAATTATACGCGAAACTGGAAAAATGTGTGTTTGCGGTTCCAGAAATCCAATTTCTGGGGTTTCTTGTCTCCGCTTCTGGTTTTCGCATGGACCCCGAGAAGGTCCGCGCTGTGCTTGAGTGGGAGCTTCCTGAGAATCAGAAGGCGCTGATGCGTTTTTTGGGCTTTGCCAATTATTACAGGAAATTTATTTTGAATTATTCCTCTGTTGTTAAACCACTCACTGATATGACCAGAAAGGGGGTAGATTTTTCTTCCTGGTCGGTAGAGGCGCGTAAGGCCTTTTCTAATATCAAGGAGAGTTTTGCTTCCGCTCCCATCCTAGTACAACCTGATATTTTGTTACCCTTCATAGTTGAGGTTGATGCTTCTGAGGTAGGGGTGGGTGCGGTCTTGTCTCAGGGTTCCTCTCCTGCCAAATGGCAACCGTGTGCCTTTTTCTCAAAGAAACTCTCCTCCGCAGAGAGAAATTATGATGTGGGAGATAGGGAATTGTTGGCCATCAAGTTGGCTTTTGAGGAATGGCGCCATTGGCTAGAGGGAGCCAGACACCCTATTACCGTGTTTACTGACCATAAAAATCTGGCCTACTTGGAGTCAGCCAAGCGTCTGAACCCGAGACAGGCCAGATGGTCTTTGTTCTTTTCAAGGTTTAATTTTGTTGTTACGTTCCGCCCTGGGGTTAAGAATGTGAAGGCAGATGCCCTGTCACGTTGTTTTCCGGGAGGTGGGAATTTTGAAGACCCGGGTCCCATTTTGGCTGAAGGTGTGGTGGTCTCTGCTCTTTTTGCAGAATTGGAGGCAGAGGTGCAGGCAGCCCAGTCAGAAGCTCCTGATCTTTGTCCTCCTGGGAGGTTGTTTGTGCCTCTCGCTTTGAGACACAAGATTTTTAAAGAACACCACGACACGGTCCTTGCTGGGCACCCGGGGGCAAGAGCCACACTGGATCTCATCGCTCGGAGATTCTGGTGGCCTGCGCTTCGTAAGTCGGTTGAGGGTTTTGTGGCAGCTTGCGAGACTTACGCTCGTGCCAAGGTCCCTCATTCACGGCCATCAGGTCCTCTCCTTCCTTTGCCCATTCCTTCCCGTCCTTGGTCACATCTGTCCATGGACTTCATAACGGACTTGCCTCGTTCCTCGGGGAAGTCTGTGATTCTGGTGGTGGTGGACCGTTTTAGCAAAATGGTGCATTTTATCCCTTTTCCTGGTTTGCCCAATGCTAAGACGCTGGCGCAGGCATTTATTGACCACATTGTCAAATTGCATGGGATTCCTTCAGACATAGTCTCTGATAGGGGCACGCAGTTTGTTTCCAGATTCTGGAAGGCTTTCTGTTCTCGCTTGGGGGTTCGGTTGTCATTCTCTTCTGCTTTCCATCCGCAGTCGAATGGCCAGACAGAGCGCGTCAATCAGAATCTGGAGACATATCTGCGCTGTTTTGTGGCGGAGAATCAGGAGGATTGGTGTTCTTTTTTGTCCCTTGCTGAGTTTGCTTTAAATAACCGTCGTCAGGAGTCCTCTGATAAGTCACCATTTTTTGGTGCATATGGGTTCCATCCGCAGTTTGGGACTTTCTCGGGAGAGGGCTCTTCTGGTTTGCCTGATGAGGACAGATTCTCCTCGTCTTTGTCATCTATTTGGCAAAAGATTCAGGATAATCTAAAGAGCATGAGTGAGAGATATAAGCGTGTGGCGGATAAGAGACGTGTGCCTGGTCCGGACCTGAATGTTGGTGATCTGGTGTGGTTGTCTACCAAGAATATCAAATTGAAGGTTCCCTCCTGGAAGTTGGGTCCTAGGTTTATTGGTGCGTTTTACAAGATCCTGTCTGTCATCAATCCTGTTGCCTACCGTCTTGATCTTCCTCAGACTTGGAAGATCCATAATGTTTTTCATAAGTCCTTATTGAAACCTTATGTTCAACATATTGTACCCTCGCCTTTGCCTCCTCCTCTGATTATGGTTGATGGAAATCTTGAATTTCAGGTCTCTAGGATTGTGGATTCTCGTCTTGTCCGCGGTTCCCTCCAGTACCTCGTTCATTGGGAGGGTTATGGTCCTGAGGAGAGGATGTGGGTCCCAGTGACGGACATTAAGGCCTCTCGTCTCATCAGGGCTTTCCATAGGTCCCATCCTGAGAAGGTGGGCTCTGAGTGTCCGGAGTCCACTCCTAGAGGGAGGGGTACTGTCACAGCCAGACAGCTGAGAAGCGCTCACAGGAGCTTCTCAGATCCTCCTCCTTGAATTTCTTTGTTTTGGTTTAGTTTCTCATCTCGTTAGTCTATCTCAGCTGTCATGCAGTTGGACTGATTGCTACCCTTTAAGTTCCTCCCCATAATGCAGTAGTGTGCGGCTGATACAACTTCCTGGAGTGTGTGCGCGCATGCTGTTCTCAGTCCTCAGTCCTCTGCAAGATAAGTGCTGTTTTTGTATTTATGATTTTGTCTTTTCTGGATCCAGGTGACCCTGACTCCCTCCGTGTCAGTGTAGGGAGCCGGTGGTCGTGTCCCCTCACTATTGTAGGGTCTTCAGGTAATAGATAGCCGAGGAACGTGGATATGCGCCCATCCACCTTTGGGGTGTTCGCATAGGCTGAGCAGTGAGGGAGAGCGGCAGGTCTATTGCAGGGGTCTCCCTTTGTTCCTTAGTTGTGGATCCAGAGAGACATTGTTTATATGGTATTGTCTTGTTTCCTGTACACCATCCGTGACAGATGGGAGTTGTATTCGCAACAGTTGGAGTGTCGGAAGTTGCTGATCCCTGTGTTGAAGGATGTTGATGCAAATTTGAAAAACTCTTTAAAGGGGTTATCCCATGACTAATGTAAAAAATGAAAATCAGACATCATATAGTACATGACAACCTCTTTCCAACAAAGCTAGATGGATCCAGAGGTCTCTCCATTCATTGCTTTGCTAGGTTTATATCAAGCTGACAGCTCAAGGGGAGTGTCTTTTCTGCTGCAGCTAAGGGGGCGTGTCCATTCCACTGCAGCTGTCTCCCTATCACAGCTCAGGAGGTGTGTCTCATCTCTCCCTATCACAGCTTAGGAGGCAGTTGAAGGATGAAACTGAGCATGTGTGGCCTTCTCAGTGAGCAGGAAAAATAAATAAGAAAAAAACAGCAGTTGGCGCTATAAAGATACTGTATTTTTTGCCCCATTAGATGCACTTTTTTCCCCCCAAAATGGGGAAAAGTTAGTGCGTCTTATGGGGTGAATACAGGAAAAAAAAATGTTCGGCACTTTGCTTGTGGCCATCAGACATCTTGTGTTACCTGGCTGCCGCTGCGGTGCTGGGAGGAAAGGGCCGGCCGCGCTGCAGGTGGTGGGAGGAAAGGGCCAGCCGCACTGCAGGTGATGGGAGACTGTCACAGCCAGACAGTTGAAAAGCTCTGACAGGAGCCTTTCAGATCCTCCTCCTTGAATTTCTTTGTTTTGGTTTAGTTCCTCATCTCGTTAGTCTATCTGAGCTGACATGCAGTTGGACTGATTGCTGCCCTTTAAGTTCCTCCCCAGAATGCAGTAGTGTGCAGCTTATACAACTTCCTGGAGTGTGTGTGCATGCTGTTCCTAGTTCCCAGTCCACAGTCCCCAGTCGTCTGCAAGATAAGTTCTGTTTATGTATTTATGATTTTCTGTTTTCTGGATCCAGGTGACCCTGACTCCCTCCGTGTCTGTGTAGGGAGCCGGTGGTCGTGTCCCCTCACTATTGTAGGGTCTTCAGGTGTAAGATAGTCGAGGTACGTGGATATGCGCCCATCCACCTTTGGGGTGGTCGCATAGGCTGAGCAATAAGGGAGAGCGGCAGGTCTCATGCAGGGGTCTCCCTTTTGTTCCTTAGTTGTGGATCCAGTGAGTCATTGTTTATATTGTATTGTCTTGTTTCCTGTACACCATCCGTGACAGAGACAGAGACCGGCCGCCGCTGCAGATGGTCGTGGAGACAGAGCCCGGCCGCTGCTGCAGATGGTGGGATGCAGGGGCTGGTTGCCTCTGCGGGTGCTCTGTGGTAAAGAACAGCCGGCCACAGCAAGTGCTGGGTGGTAGGGACCGGCCGTCCGATGCATTGTGAGGAGGAGGAAAATTGATGGGTGTGCAGGAGCAGGCAGACGAGGGGCGGCGCAGGCTTCCCTGTCACACATGCCTGCTCCGCCTCTCAGTCTTCACACGTGCCTGCTCCTGTGTACGTGCCCTGAAAGCTGTGCCCTGACAGAAAGTCATCCATAAGGTTCCCCTAATGACCGAACTCCTAATAAAGTGATCCCCCCAAATAAAGTGACCCCCCCAATAAAGTGCCCCCCCCTAATAAAGTGACCCCCTTATTAAAGTGTTACTGGATCCCCTCCTTTCCCAATAAGTGTGTCAGAAGCAGATCCCCCTCCCCATAACATTGTGTCAGCAGCAGATTACGGTACCCCCATAAACTTGTGTCAGCAGCCGCAGATCCCATCATAAGTGTGTCAGCAGCAGATTACCCTCATAAACTTTTGTCAGCGGCAGATCCCCCCCATAAGTGTGTCAGCAGCAGATTACCCCCATAAACTTGTGTGAGCGTCAGATCCCTCCCATAAGTGTGTCAGCAGCAGATTACCCCCATAAACTTCTGTCAGCCGCAGATCCCCCCCATAAGTTTGTCAGCAGCAGATCCCCCCATAAGTGTGTCAGCAGAAGATCCCCCCCATAACATTGTGTCAGCAGCAGATTTCCCCTATAAACTTCTGTCAGAGACAGATCCCCCATAACAGCAGCAGATTATGGTACCCCCATGAACTTGTGTCAGCGGCAGATCCCCCATAAGTGTGTCAGCAGCAGATCCCCCATAAGTGTGTCAGCAGCAGATCCCCCCATAACATTGTGTCAGCATCAGATCACCCCCGTAACATTGTGTCAGCAGCAGATTACCCCCATAAACTTGTGTCAGCGGCAGATCCCCCCATAACATTGTGTCAGCAGCAGATTACGGTACCCCCATAAACTTGTGTCAGCGGCAGATTCCCCATAAGTGTGTCAGCAGCAGATCCCCCCATAACATTGTGTTAGCGGCAGATCCCCCCCATAACATTGTCATCCACTGATGTTCTTAGCTACAGTACCCTCATAATTGTAGTGCTGACAGTTCTTCCATTACTGTATTCTGTTGAAGAAAATTACCATAGTCTCCTGCTGTATACTGTACATTTCTGAACTATGTCAAAGCAGAAAAGGCTTTCTTATAAAATTCCTTTTAAACTGCAGGTGATAAAATACGCCAAAGAGCATGGAAATAGGGCAGTGGAGAGACATTTTGGGCGGCCTCCAACTGAAAAGATAATGTGTGAATGTCCACAGCTAGACATGGACATAAAAGAGTGGATTACACGTCACAGGAACAACGGCTTCTCAGTATCTACAAAAATGATCATATATGAAGCCAAACGTCTTGTTGCAGAGAAAGGCATTGGCGACTTCACTGGATCGGCATCATGGTGCTACAGGTTCATGCTGCCACCAATGCTGATTTTCAAAAGGAAGAACATGCCAAAAGAGGTGATCCAACGAGGAGTGGTTGTTCATGTTCACGACAAAGGATGGATGGACGAAAATGGCATGAAAGTATGGATCAAAAAGGTGTGGTCCAAACGCCCCTGAAGAAACTGGCCCTACTAGTGTCACGGTCATATTGTTGTTTGACCGTGACGCGGTTGCCGTGCAGACTGGTTGCCGGTGGCATCGTGTTGTTGTCGGTTTGCACGTGCATTTCCCCTTTTAGGTGTGTCTCCCTGCTGTTTGGTGAGTGAAGGGTTAATCTTTTAGCTGGTGGGGATTTAGGTGTGTCCTGGGTGTGGCCACTATGCGGATATTACCTGTGGCTTCCTGACTGGAGTCAGTGGTACTCCAGCCTTGTTTGGTGATGGAGCTCTGCTCCTTTCCTGGGTGAACTTGCCCAGTCCTTGAGGGCCACCTTGTTGGACATAAATTGTCTTCCTTTTGAATGCTCCTTAAACCCTACCTCTCTTGTTGTATGTTTGGTGTGGGTTTATGATCAGGAAACGTCTTGATTGTTGGTACATGTCTGGGCTGTTGTTGGTGTTTGTCCCTGCATGTATGTAAGATGTTTTCCCTGTGTGTTGTGTCCTCCGGAAGGGGATTGGTTTCCCGGAGTGGTGAACCACTAGCCTGTATGCAGCACTGCCTGGGGCTGCCATGCACCTTGCAGCATGTGGGTCCTAGCGGATTCTGGTGTGCTGGATACCTGTGTGAGTTGCTGGTATGGCGTCCTTTATGGTGTTAGGGCTCCTGTACGTATGCATGGGTTCCAGTCGTGGAGACTTCGGCAGCTAAGTGTGTTTTCTTGTGTTCTTACCTGCTGATCCTCTTGCTGTGTATGATCTCTCCTTTTAAAGGATTATCAGGGCGACTCAGGGTCCCAGGTTTCCAGGGTATGAGCCGTCCTACCATCAGGTTCCGCTCATGCGGTGAGGAGTTAGGGAGAGGTTTAGGGACGCTCTAGGAGGTAACCTGCTTCACTTTTCCTGGCTTCTTGGCCTAGCTGCTATCTGTTATCCCTCTTAAATTGTACGGTGGGGGTTTTTCCCCACTCCCCACCATGACAACAAGTGCTTGACCGGTTTAGAGCACATATCAGCGAAACCACAAAAACGAGATTTAAGGAAATGAACACCCATCTAGCGGTAATTCCTGGGGGCTTACCAGCCAGCTACAACCTCTGGACATTTCCATTAATTAGTCATTTAACCCCTTATGGACTCAGCCCTATTTCACCTTAAGGACTTGGCCATTTTTTGCAAATCTGACCAGTGTCAATTTAAGTGCTGATAACTTTAAAACGCTTTGACTTATCCAGGCCATTCTGAGATTGTTTTTTCGTCACATATTGTACTTCATGACACTGGTAAAATGAAGTTAAAAAAAATCATTTTTATTTATAAAAAAATACCAAATTTACCCAAAATTTGTAAAAAATTGCAAATTTCCAAGTTTCAATTTCTCTACTTCTCTAATACATAGTAATACCTCCAAAAATAGTTATTAATTTACATTCCCCATATGTCTACTTCATGTTTGGATCCTTTTGGGAATGATATTTTATTTTTTGGGGATGTTACAAGGCTTAGAAGTTTAGAAGCAAATCTTGAAATTTTTCAGAAATTTTCAAAAACCCAATTTTTAGTGACTAGTTCAGGTCTGAAGTCACTTTGCGAGGCTTACATAATAGAAACCACCCAAAAATGACCCCATTCTATAAACTACACCCCTCAAGGTATTCAAAACTGATTTTACAAACTTTGTTAACCCTTTAGGTGTTCCACAAGAGTTAATGGCAAATGGTGTTAAAATTTCAGAATTTAGATTTTTTTGGCAAATTTTCCATTTTAATCCATTTTTTTCCAGTAACAAAGCAAGGGTTAACAGCCAAACAAAATGCTATATTTATTGCCCCGATTCTGTAGTTTGCAGAAACACCCCATATGTGGCCGTAAACTACTGTACGGGCACACAGTAGGGCGTAGAGGGAAAGGTGCGCCGTATGGTTTTTAGAAGGCAGATTTTGCTGGAATGGTTTTTTTTACACCATGTCCCATTTGAAGCTCCCCTGATGCACCCCTAGAGTAGAAACTCCATAAAAGTGACCCAATCTAAGAAACTACACCCCTCAATGTATTCAAAAATGAATTTACAAACTTTGTTAACCCTTTAGGTGTTGCACAAGATTTAATGGAAAATAGAGATACAATTTCAAAATTTCTCTTTTTTGGCAGATTTACCATTTTAATATTTTTTTTCAAGTTACAAAGCAAGGGTTAACAGCCAAACAAAACTAATTATTTATGGCCCTGATTCTGTAGTTTACAGAAACACCCCATATATGGTCGTAAACTGCTGTATGGGCACACGGCAGGGCGCAGAAGGAAAGGAATGCCATACGGTTTTTGGAAGGCAGATTTTGCTGGACTGTTTTTTTTGACACCATGTCCCATTTGAAGCCCCCCTGATGCACCCCTAGAGTAGAAACTCCAAAAAGTGACCGCATTTTAGAAACTACGGGATAGGGTGGCAGTTTTCTTGGTACTAGTTTAGGGTACATATGATTTTTGGTTGCTCTATATTACACTTTTTGTGAGGCAAGATAACAAGAAATAACTTTTTTGGCACCGTTTTTTTTTTGTTATTTACAACATACATCTGACAGGTTAGATCATGTGGTATTTTTATAGAGCAGGTTGTCACGGAGAGGCGATACCTAATATGTATGCAATTTTTTTATTTATGTAAGTTTTACACAATGATTTCATTTTTGAAACAAAAAAAATCATGTTTTAGTGTCTCCATAGTCTGAGAGACATAGTTTTTTCAGTTTATGGCGATTATCTTGGGTAGGGTCTAATTTTTTGTGGGATGAGATGACGGTTTGATTGGCACTATTTTGGGGTGCATATCACTTTTTGATCGCTTGCTATTACACTTTTTGTAAAGTAATATGAAAAAAAAAGGTTTTTTTTACACCGTTTTTATTTTTATTTTTTTACGGTGTCACCTGAGGGGTTAGGTCATGTGATATTTTTAGAGAGCCGGTCGATACGGACACGGCGATACCTAATATGTATACTTTATTTTTATTTATGTAAGTTTTACACAATGATTTCATTTTTGAAACAAAAAAAATCATGTTTTAGTGTTTCCATAGTCTAAGAGCCATAGTTTTTTCAGTTTTTGGGCGATTATCTTGGGTAGGGTATTATTTTTGCGGGATGAGATGACTGTTTGATTGGTACTATTTTGGCGTACATGCGGCTTTTTTGATCACTTTTATTAACTTTTTTGGGAAGTAAGGTGGGCAAAATTTAAATTTTCTCATAGTTTACATTTTTTTTTTTTATGGCGTTCACCGTGCGGGAAATGTAACATGACCGTTTTATAGATCGGATCGTTACGGACGCGTGGATATATAACATGTGTAGGGAATTTTATTTTTGTAATTTTTAATCAGGGAAAAATGTTTTTTTTAAACTTTTTTTCCCACTTTTTAAAAAAAAAATTGGACCCAGACCCACTTGGTTCTTGAAGATCCAGTGGGTCTGATGTCTGAATAATACAGTACAGTACACTATATAGTGTATTGTACTGTATTTTACTTACACTTTGTCTGAACAGATCTATGCCTTTAGCACAGATCTGTTCAGCACCATGGACAGCAGGATGCCTGAGAAGGCGTCCTGTTGCCATGGGAACCTTCCCCGTCTTCTCAGTTGTGGCCACAACTGAGCAGACGGGGAAGGGGAAGGAGGGGGGCTCCCTCCCTCTGTGACCCCATCCTGTCCGGGGGCTGCAAAGGCACAGCAGCCCCCGGATGGGAGAAAGAGGGAGCTCCCTCCCTCTTCACCTCTTCCATACAGCGGTCCGTATGGACCGCGGCATGGAAGGGGTTAAAACGGCGAACATCTGCACAGATGTCTGCCATTTGAATCGGAGTGTCAGCAATGAGTGTCGGCTGTGCGGCAGTGATCAAAACTACACAGGGCGTACCGGTACGCCCTGGATCCTTAAGTACTCGGGAAACAGGGCGTACCGGTACGCCCTAAGTTCTTAAGGGGTTAAAGTGTTCATGCGGGAGGAATGGAACAAGTGGATGGCAGCTGGGAACCATGACCTGACTCCCACTAGATGGATGAAGAGGCCCACCATCACCCAAGTCTGTGAATTGGTGAAAACATCATGGCAGGCAGTCAACGTTGAAATCGTCGTCAGATAGTTAAAAAAAGTGTGGCATCAGCCATGACTTGGATCGCACTGTGGACAATATGCTGTACGACGGAGGCAGTGATACCAGTGACATTGAGCCACAGAGCGTGATTAACTTGGACAATAGAGATGAGGAGTTTTTGGGGTTCCCTGATGCATAGATGAGTAGTGTACATGGACATTTAAGTCAGTAATGATGGATGTTAATGCTGCTGGTTACTACTGTTAATGTTTACAGTGTTAAAATATTGTTCTGTTATTTTATTAAAAATGTTAACACACATTTTGTTCAAAATATTTTTTTTCCTATTTTCACCCTCTAAAACCTAGGTGCGTCTTATAGGCAGGTGAGTCTTATAGGGCGAAAAATATGGTATTTTTTTTATTTTTTACTTTTTTTTCATTTATCAAGATCCATCTGGATCTTGAAGATCCAGTGGGCCTGGTCACTATACAGTGCATTGCAATAGTCATCTGTTGCAATGCACTGTATAGTCAGTGCTACACTTACACTAAGGCTGATCAGGGTCTGATCAGCCTTAGATACATGGCAGCCCGGACATCTTTGCAAGGCGTCCGGTTACCATGGTAACCATCAGGCCACTGCCATCACAGCAGCGGCAGCCCGATCGAAAAGAGAGGGATCTCTCCCTCTCAACCCCTTGGATGCTGAGGGCAGCTACTGACCGCAGCATCTATGGGGTTAAACGTCCGAGATCGGTGCCAGCACCGATTTCGGCCATTGCAGCAGCGTTACAGATAACACTATCTGCTGATGGCAGCGGCTCCGTTCCTGAACCGCTGCCATCACAGCCGACACAGAGGAGCAGGGGGAAGGGGGGAAATGGCGGCATCTTGGGGCACTGGGTGCACTCCAGGGGGCACAGAAATCATCAGGGGAACCACAGAGTGGAGATCGCAGCCTGAAACCGGCATTTTTTACAGTGCTGCGCTCCGATTGGTTAGTCTGCCGAGACTAACCAATCGGAGCGCTTGCCCGCAAGGGACCACTCTGATTGGTACCTTTGCCAGCTTCTCCGGTGTCTCTGCTCTCAGGCAGTGTCACAGCCCCGGTAAGCAGTTTGGACGTCACTGTACGTCCAAATGCAGTAAGTCACTTGCAATTTGGACGTACAGTAACGTCCAACTGTGTGAAGGGGTTAATCCTTTCTACTCAGGGCCAGTTTTTGCCCTCCTGCCCAGGCCATTTTTTGCAAATCTGACGTGTCACTTTATGTGGTAATAACTTTGGCACACTTTTACTTATCCTAGCCATTCTAATTGGTTTCATGTGACACATTGTACTTCATGACAATGGTAAATTTAAGTCAATATATTTTTCCTTTATTTATAAAAAAATCCCAAATTTACCAAAAATTTGGAAAAATTCACAATTTTCTAAATTAGAATTTCTCTACTTTTAAGACATATAGTAACGCCTCATAAAATAGTTATCAGTAATCATTTCTCAACATTTCTACTTTATCTTGGCATCATTTTGTAAATGTCATTTCATTTTTTTAGGACGTTTGAAGGCTTAGAAGTTTAGAAGCCATTTTTCAAATTTTCAACAAAATTTCCAAAACCATTTTTTTAAGCACCAATTCTGATATAAAGTGATTTTGCGGGGCTTACATAATGGAAACCCCCCATAAATGGCTGCATTTTAGAAACTACACCCATTAATTAATCAAAACTGATGTTACTAACTTTGTTAACCCTTTACGTGTTTCACAAGAATTAAAGGAATATGGAGGTGAAATTTC
The DNA here is from genome assembly GCF_905171765.1 of Bufo bufo. NCBI lineage: Eukaryota > Metazoa > Chordata > Amphibia > Anura > Bufonidae > Bufo > Bufo bufo. The sequence continues at coordinate 78,390,288 of NC_053394.1, read as the reverse complement.
TTTTTTTATGCAGAGTTTTCATGTTAATCAATTATTTCTTGCAACACAGCAAGGGTCAACAGCAAAATAAACCTCAATATATATTACTCTGATTCTGCAGTTTACAGAAATACCCCATATGTGGCGGAATACTGCTCTATGGGCACGTGGCAGTGGTCAGAAGGAATGGAGCGCCATATGGATTTTGGAGGCAGATTTTGCTAGAATGGTTTTTAGGCACCATTTTGTATTTGAAAAGACCCTGACGTACCCCATACAGTGGAAACCCTCAAAAATGTATCCCATTTCGGAAACTACACCCTTCATAGAATATATTAAAGGGGGTACTGAGCACTTTGACCTACTAAGCGTTTTAGTCATATGGCTTTTGCAGCGCAGATTTTGATGGATTGGTTTACGGGTGCCATTGGTTTTTATTTTTTGAGTAATTGTCTTATGTGGGGGCTCATTCTTTGCAGGATGAGGTGACTTTTTATTGGTACCTTTTTAGGGTACATATGACTTTTTGATCGCTTGGTATGACACTTTTTGTGAGGCAAGGTGAAAAAAATTGCTGTTTTGGCATAGTTTTTTTATTTTTTACTGTATTCCCTTGAGGGGGCATATCATGTGATATTTTTATAGAGCAGGTTATTACGGACGTGGAGATACCCAATGTGTCTATTTTTATTTTTGTTAAAGGGAACCTGTCACCGGGATTTTGTGTATAGAGCTAAGGACATGGGTTGCTAGATGGTCGCTAGCACATCCGCAATATCCATTCCCCATAGCTCTGTGTGCTTTTATTGTGTAAAAAAAAAACGATTTGATACATATGCAAATTAACCTGAGATGAGTCCTGTATGTGAGATGAGTCAGGGACAGGACTCATCTCAGGGTAATTTGCATATGTATCAAATCGAGCTATGGGGAATGGATATTACTGGATGTGCTAGCGGCCATCTAGCAACCCATGTCCTCAGCTCTATACACAAAATCCTGGTGACAGGTTCCCTTTAAGTTTTACACAGTAAAAGCATTTTTGAACAGAATAAAATCTTGTTTTTGTGTTGCCATTTTCTGAGGGCCATATTTTTTTTACTTTTTGGGAGATTGTCTTAGGTAGGGTCTCGGTCTCAGTTTTTGTGAGATGAGATAATGGTTTGATTGGTACTATTTGGGGTATATACGCCTTTTTGATCACTTGGTATTACACTTTTTGTGAGGGAAGGTGACCAAAAAATGGCTGTTTTGGCACTGCTCTTTTTTTTTTACTGCATTCACCTGACAGGGTGGATCATGTGATATTTTTATAGAGCCGCTTGATACAGATGCGGTGATACCTAATATGTATACTTTTCTTTTTTTTTCCTATTTTAAAAAAAAAAATGTATTACTTAATTATGGGAAAAGAACACTTTTTTTCTTACTTGAAACTAAAAAATTTTTATTATGCAAAACTTTATTTTAACTTTTTTTCCCCCACAACTTTTGGGGGTCTGATCCCCTCTCCAATGCATTACAATACATCTGTATTGTATTGCATTGGCTGTAAGTGTATTACCAGTGTAATACACTTACAGCCTTCTTGCCTGTGAGATCCAGGGGGCTGAATCTCACAGGCTAACAAGAAAGGCAGCACTATGCCTAAGAAAGACATCAGGCGGCCGTCCCAGCCATCGGGTCCCCGTTACAGCAGCACAGAGCTCCCTCCACACACCCCGCACATGCCGCGGTCAGCGCTGACCGCAGCATAGTGAGGGTTAATACGTTGGAATCAGTTTTTTCACCGATGCCGGCACATACAGCAGGGGTCCAGCTAACGGGAACAGCCGGTCCCCTGCAGCTGATAGAGCGGATTGGTCTGCAGACCACATGGGTGATGCCATAAAAAAGCCTTCACAAGGGAATATCACACAAGTCTTACTATGGTATGGGGTGGCATAATGTACTGTAGGCAATTACTCAAACCCTTATTTGCGTTTTTATTATTTCTAATCTGGAGACGATAGTCAGAATAAACATGGCATGAGAAAACAAAAGATGATATGAGAAAAGGGGAACATAAAAGACTGAGAAACACACATGAAAACATTTTTTACTGGAACAAACCCAACTTATGGTTCCCTAATGCGAAATGTCTCTATTAAAGGGAACCTGTCACCAGGATTTTGTGTATAGAGCCGAGGACATGGGTTGCTAGATGGCCGCTAGCACATCCGCAATACCCAGTCCCCATAGCTCTGTGTGCTTTTACTGTGTAAAAAAAACGATTTGATACATATGCAAATTAACCTGAGATGAGTCCTGTCCCTGACTCATCTCACGTACAGGACTCATCTCAGGTTAATTTGCATATGTATCAAATCGGTTTTTATACACAATAAAAGCACACAGAGCTATGGGGACTGGGTATTGTGGATGTGCTAGCGGCCAACTAGCAACCCATGTCCTCAGCTCTATACACAAAATCCAGGTGACAGGTTCCCTTTAACATTGGATATACTTGTACTGACGTCTGTGGCGGTACTCATACACCCTGATATTAAAGCAGAAATATTTTGATTAGCAGCAATCATCATACTTTTGTATTTTGGTCCCATAAAAATGGTACCTTTACAAATCAGAGAACAAACCACCATGATGACTTTTGTTAGTAGGTGAGGTAGATTTGAAAAACATTATTTTATACCTTACATAGTGACTTGTAATACTAAACACTAAGGGGGAGATTTATCAAAACTGGTGCAAAGGAAAACTGGCTTAGTTGCCCATAGCAACCAATTAGATTCCACCTTTCATTGTTCAGAGCCCCTTTCGAAAATGAAAGGTGGAATCTGATTGGGTGCTATGGGCCAATAAACCAGTTTTCCTTTACACCAGTTTTGATAAATCCCCCCTGAATGTCTTAAAGAGGCAAAAACATTTAGAGGGAAGCTGTCAGGTTGATTATGGTGTTTAATCTGGGGGGATTAATCTCATGTTATAGAGTAGGTGGAGCTGAGCAGATTCATTTATAGTTTATTGTTGGCCACTATATATTACTAGCTGCACATGCATGCAGCTAGTAAAAAGCATTATTGTCACAGATTTCCGATAATTTAGCATGAATAATTCATGTTTACATGCAGGTTCGCCTACCTACATGCTGGTGCTGTGCTCTGAAAATGACCACTGATGGAGAGTTCTATCCATCATCAGCCTCCATTCGTTTACGCTGGGGACAGAATGCACTAATTACCCTGTCCATCCTCTGTGTAAATGAATGGCGGCTGCTGATTGATGGAACTCTCCATCAGTGGTCATTTGTGGCTTTTTGAAGTTAGAATTCTGGACGGCAGGGTCTGATAATTTCCCTCTTAGACAATTAAAGTGGCTCTGTCACCAAGATGAACCCTATTAAACCATACATACTGCCTGGTAGGGCTCATCATGCTGATTAAAACAATATCTTTCTTTTGTCTGTATGCTAAACAGCTGGAGAGAAATCTGTGTTTTTATTGATATGCAAATGAGAAGCTCAAGCACCAGGAGGTCAAAAGAAAGGTATTGTTTTAATCGGCATGATGAGCCTTACCAGGCAGTATGTCTGGTTTAATAGGGTTGAGCCTGGTGACAGAGGTGATTTAAGGTCCCTTTACACTGGACTATTGTTGGATAGAGTACAAAGAACGAAGGTTCATACAAACATTCTTTCTCAATAAATGGCCTGTCTAAAGGTGCCACTGTAATCATTTTTTGTAGACACTAAAGTCATCATTTCTGGGCAGTAGATCATCCTGTGAAAACAAGTATCTGCTGCTCAGAATCTGTAGGGGGACAAGTGATTGCAGTAAAGATCTCTTGTCTAGGGTTGAGTGAACCCGAACTGTAAAGTTCGAGTTCGTACCGAACTTTGGGATTTTTGGACCCCGGACCCAAACATTTCAGTAAATGTTCGGGTTCGGTGTTCGGCGAGTTAATGGCGCTTTTTAAAAGGCTGAAGAGCAGCCAATCAACAAGCGTTTAACTCTGTGCCCTTAGAAGCCATAACAGCCATGCCTACTAATGGCATAGCTGTTATTGGCCAGTGCAGCATGTGACCCAGCCTCTATATAAGCTGGAGTCACATAGCGCTGCACATCACTCTGCTGTGCTTAGTGTAGGGATAGGATGCTGCTGCTGTGAGGGAGAGAATAGTAAAGAATCTTTAATCTGAAGTGTTTCTTAATTCAGCGATCTACCTAGATTTAGTTTTGTGGGTGCAGTGCACAATCTTTTTACCCTGCCCTGAGCCCAGTGACACAGAAAAATAACTCTTATCCGTCTGTTAGTTAGGTGGGCCATTTTATGCAAGCTCAGTGCACCAGCACTGCATATGTGCTTTTGTGACATTCAAATCCAAGCTTGAAATAATAATCTGGGTTTAAAAAAAACACCCGTTTTTGGCAAAATCCTACATCTGTTGCCTTTGCAGCATTTGTCAATGTGCAATTTGAGCTAGAAATACAGCAATAATTTTATGGGTTTTAAAAAACACACTTTTTGGGCAAAATATTCAATTGTACAGCCCTTGCTGCATCTGTACGTGTGAAATTCAAGCGTTATATACTGCTGTCATATTCTGTTATTCAAAAAAACACCCTTTTTGAGCAAAATACTTAATTTGCGGCCTTGTCTGCATCTGTCAGTGTGAGATACACGCTTTAGATACTACTGTGCTATTCTGGTATTTAAAAAAACACCCTTTTTGGGCAAAATACTTAATTTGCGGCCTTGTCTGCATCTGTCAGTGTGCAATTCAAGCGTTATATACTGCTGTCATATTCTGTTATTCAAAAAACACAGTTCTTGGGCAAGGACTTAATTTGCGGCATGGTCTGCATCTGTACGTGTGAGATACACACTTTAGTTACTGCTGTGCTATTCTGGTATAAAAAAAACACCCATTTTGGGCAAAATACTTAATTTGCGGCCTGGTCTGCATCTGTACGTGTGAGATACACGCTTTAGATACTGCTGTGCTATTCTGGTATTAAAAAAACACCCATTTTGGGCAAAATACTTAATTTGCGGCCTTGTCTGCATCTGTATGTGTGACATACACGCTTTAGATACTGCTGTGCTATTCTGGTATTAAAAAAAACACCCTTTTTAGGCAAAATACTTAATTTGCGGCCTTGTCTGCATCTGTAGGTGTGATATACACACTTTAGATACTGCTGTGCTATTCTGGTATAAAAAAAAATACCCATTTTGGGCAAAAATCTTAATTTTGCAGCCTTTGCTGCATCTGTCATTGTGAGATACACCCTTTAGATACTGTTGTTCTATTCAGCTATTCAAAAAACAACCATTTAGGGCAAAAATCTTAATTTTGCAGCCTTTTCTGCATCTGTTCTATTCTGCTATAAAAAAAAAAAAAAAAAACTATTTTGGGCAAGATCCTAAATTTGAGAAATATGAGGAGAGCGTCAAATAAGGGACGTGGCCCCGGTCGTGGTGCTGCTGGTGGAGCTCCTGTTACAGGGAGAGGACGTGGTTGATCTGTGGCAGCTACATGCACAAGTGAAACAACTTCCTCAGGTGCGAGTAGCAACAGAACCTTCAGTGATATTTGGTCGGACTTAATGCGGCTCTACAAATGGCGAGGCCAGAACAAGTACAGGCGATAGTAGATTGGGGTGCTGACAGTGCCTCCAGTTCCTTTACATTGTCTCCCACCCAGTCTCCAGCTGAAAGATCAGAGTTGGCACCTGCACCCGATGTCCATCAGTCTTTCACCTCACCCCCTTGCAAATCAGCCAAGCAGTCTGAGCCCCAAGTCATGGAGCAGTCTCTTCTGCTTTTTGATGACTCTGCTAGCAGGGTTTCCCAGGGCCATCCACCTAGCCCTGCCCCAGAAGTGGAAGATATTGAGTGCACCAATGCCCAACCACTTATGTTTCAAGATGAGTACATGGGAGGACCACCGCAGCATGTCTCGGATGATGACGAAACACAGGTGCCAACTGCTGTGGCTTTCGAAAGTGTGCAGACCGACAAGGAGGGCAGGGGTGAAGACTGGATGGAAGATGATGTGGAGGACGATGAGGTCCTCGACCCCACATGGAATCAAGGTCATGCGAGTGACCTGTGTAGTTCGGAGGAAGAGGCAGTGGTCGCACAGAGCCACCAGCACAGCAGAAGAGGGAGCAGGTTGCAAAAGTGGAGCAGCCGTCCTCTAGACAGTACGCCTGCTACTGCCCACCACAGCAAAGGACCGAGCACACGAAAGCCAGCTCCAAGGAGTTCCTTGGCGTGGCAGTTCTTCAGACAATGTGCTGATGACAAGACACGAGTGGTTTGCACGCTATGCAATCAGAGCCTGAAGCGAGGCATTAACGTTCTCAACCTGAGCACAACCTGCATGACCAGGCATCTGAGTGCAAAGCACGAGCTGCAGTGGAGTAGACACCTCAAAAACCAAGAAAGGTCTCTGGCTCCTCCTGCTTCCTCTTCTGCTGCAGTCTCGTCCTCTTCATCCACCTCTGGAGTGACAGTACCACCTGCCACCCCACAAACAGAGGATCTGCCAGCAACACCACCACCTGGGTCACCAAGCATCTCCACAATGTCTCATGGAAGCGTTCAGCTCTCCATCTCCCAAACACTGAAGGGGAAGAGGAAGTACCCCCCTACCCACCCGCGATCCCTGGCCCTGAATGCCAGCATTTCAAAATTACTGTCCTTTGAAATGCTGTCATTTCATCTGGTGGAGACGGAGAGTTTTAAAAGCCTTATGGCTGTGGCTGTCCCACAGTACGTCATGCCCAGCCGCCACTACTTTTCCAGGCATGCTATCCCTTCCCTGCACAACCAAGTGGGGGACAAAATCAGGTGTGCACTGCGCAACGCCATCTGTGGCAAGATCCACCTAACTACGGATACGTGGACCAGTAAGCACGGTCAGGGACGTTATATCTCCATAACAGCACACTGGGTAAATGCAGTGGCGGCTGGGCCTGAGGCGGATAGCAGTTTGGCGCATGTCCTTCCACCACTGAGGATTGCAGGGCACTTCAGTTTGCCTCCTGTTGCTTCCTCCTCCTACTCCGCTTACTCATCCTCTACCAGCTCCTCATCCGGTCAGCGTAACACCTTCACCACCAACTTCCGCACAGCCAGGGGTAAACGACAGCAGGCAGTTTTAAAACTTATCTGTTTGGGGGACAAACCCCACACTGCGCAGGAGCTGTGGACGGTCCTTGAACAACAGACCGATGAGTGGTTGGTGCCAGTGAGCCTCAAGCCCGGCCTGGTGGTGTGCGATAATGGGCGAAATCTCGTAGCAACTCTGGGACTACCCGGTTTGACGCACATACCTTGCCTGGCGCATGTGCTGAATTTGGTGGTGCACAGGTGCCTTAAAAATTACCCCGATATGTCAAAGCTGCTGCATAAAGTGCGGGCAGTCTGTGCGCGCTTTCAGCGTTCTCACCCTGCTGCTGCTCGCCTGTCAGTGCTGCAGCGTAACTTCAGCCTTCCCGCTCACCACCTCATATGCGTGGTGCCCACAAGGTGGAACTCCACCTTGCACATGCTGGCCAGACTGTGCAAGCAGCAGGCGACAGTGGAGTTTCAGCTGCAGCACGCACGGGTGAGTCGCTCTGCGGAACAGCACCACTTCACCACCAATGACTGAGCCTCCATGCGAGACCTGTGTGCCTTGTTGCGCTGTTTCGAGTACTCCACCAACATGGCCAATGCCGATAACGCCGTTCTCAGCGTTACTATCCCACTTCTATGCCTCCTTGAAAAAACACTGCTGGCGAAGATGGAAGAGGATGTGGCACAGGAGGAGGAGGAGGAGAGATCATTTCATAGGGTTTCCGGACAGTCATTCACAAGTGGCTCCGAGGGTGGGTTCCTGCACCCACATATGCCAGGTATACAATTGTCCAGCCAGGGCACAGTTCTGGAGGATGACGAGGTGGAGGATGAGGAGGAGATGGAGGAGGAGGAAGGTGGCACACAAACCAGCTCATAGCCATCACTGGTGCGTGGCTGGGGGGATACAGAGGACACAGACGATACACCTCCCAGAGAGGACAGCTTTTCGTTGCCTCTGGGCAGCCTGGCACACATGAGCGATTATATGCTGCAGTGTCTCTGCAACGACCACCGAGTTGCCCACATTCTAACTTGTGCTGATTACTGGGTGGCCACGCTGCTGGATCCCCGTTACAAGGACAACGTACCGTCCTTAATTCCGTCACTGGAGCGTGATCGTAAGATGCGCGAGTACAAGCGCACGCTGGTAGACGCGCTGCTGGTGGCATTACCACCTGAAAGCGGGGGCACAGTGAAAGCACAAGGCAAAGGTAGAGGAGGAGGAAGAGGTCGCCAACGCAGCTGGGGCACCACTAGCACCTCAGAAGGCAGAGTTAGCATGGCTGAAATGTGGAAAAGCTTTGTCAGCACGCCACAACAACCAGCACCACCAGCTGATATGGAATGTCTTAGCAGGAGGCAGCATTTCAGCAACATGGTGGATCAGTATGTGTGCACACACCTACATGTACTGAATGACGGGTCTGCCCCCTTCAACTTCTGGGTCTCCAAATTGGGCACATGGCCTGAGCTTGCCTTTTACGCCTTGGAGGTGCTGGCCTGCCCTGCAGCCAGTGTATTGTCTGAACGTGTGTTTAGCACGGCAGGGGGCTTTATCACAGACAAGCGCAGCTGCCTATCCACAGCCAATGTGAACAAGCTCACGTTCATTAAAATGAACCAGGCATGGATCCCACAGGATTTGTCCATACCTTGTGCAGAATAGACATGTATACCGGCCTTAACCAGCCCGTGTTATACTACAGTGCAATTGCTCATTGTTGTATTTTGGATATATCCCACTCTTTTGGAGTGTACCCTAATAAAAAATAAAATAAAAATTTAAACAAAAAAACAGTGTTGGCTACCTCGTCCTCCTCCACCGCCGCTTCCACCTACACCACTACGTCCACCGTCTCCTCAAACTCCTACTCCATATGGACCTCCACCTCATAAATCAAGTTTATTTCTTTTAATTTGTACGTATTTTATTTTATGTCATTTCACTAATTTGTCTGTTACATTTTCTGGTGAAATTCACCAATTTTTGGGTGCAATATACCCCTGCTCTACCTACTGTAGTAGACAGGTAACATTTCACTAATTTGTCTGTTACATATTCGGGTAATATTCACCACTTTTTGGGTGTGATATACCCCTGCTCTACCTAGTAGACAGGTAACATTTCACTAATTTGTCTGTTACATATTCGGGTGTAATTCACCAATTTATGGGTGTGATATACCCCTGCTCTACCTAGTAGACAGGTAAAAATTTCACTAATTTGTCTGTTACATATTTGGGTGAAATTCACAAATTTTTGGGAGTGATATACCCCTGCTGTACCTAGTAGACAGGTAACATTTCACTAATTTGTCTGTTATATATTCGGGTGTAATTGACCAATTTTTGGGTGTGATATACCACTGCTATACCTAGTAGACAGTTAAAAAAATGTCATTAATTTGTCTGTTACATATTCGGGTGAAATTCACAAATTTATGGCTGTGATATACCCCTGCTCTACCTAGTAGACAGGTAACATTTCACTAATTTGTCTGTTACATATTCGTGTCAAATTCACCAATTTTTGGGTGTGATATACCGCAGCTGTACCTAGTAGACAGGTAAAAACATTTCACTAATTTGTCTGTTACATATTCGGGTGAAATTCACAAATTTTTGGCTGTGATATACCCCTGCTCTACCTAGTAGACAGTTAACATTTCAATAATTTGTCTGTTATTGGTGTAATTCACCAATTTTTAGGTGTGATATACCACTGATATACCTAGTAGACAGGTAAAAAAAATCATAAATTTTTCTGTTACATTCTTGGGTGACATTTCACCATTTTTGCCGTGAATAAACCCTTGCTCTGCATAGGTGACAGGGACCAAAATATTTAAAAATCATCTGTTCCATTGGTGGGTGACATTAACCCATTTCTGGCAATGAAAAACCCCTGCTCTGCATAGGTGACAAGGAATAAATTTGTAAAATTCGTCTTTAAACCCTTAAGGAGACGCCCATATTTTACCTTAAGGACCAGGCCATTTTTTGCAAATCTGACCAGTGTCACTTTATGTGTGAATAACTTTAAAACGCTTTTACTTATCCAGGCCATTCTGAGACAGTTTTTTCGTCACATATTTTACTTCATGACACTGGTAAAATGGAGTAAAAAAAACTAATTTTTTATTTATAAAAAATAAAAAAAATTACCAAAGATTTGGAAAAATTTCCAAATTTCAATTTCTTTATTTTATAATAGATATTAATACCTCCAAAAATAGTTATTATTTTACATTACCCATATGTCTACTTCATGTTTGGATCATTTTGGGAATGCCATTTTATTTTTTGGGGACATTACAAAGCTTAGAAGTTTAGAAGCAAATCTTGAAATTTTTCAGAAAATTTCTAAAACCCACTTTTTCAGGACCAGTTCAGGTCTGAAGTAACTTTGTGAGGCTTATATAATAGAAACCACCCAAAAATGACCCCCCATTTTACAAACTACACCCCTCAAGGTATTCAAAACTGATTTTTACAAACTTTGTTAACCCTTTAGGTGTTCCACAAGAACTAATGGAAAATAGAGATAAAATGTCAAAATTTCACTTTTCCATTTGAATCCATTTTTTCCAGGTACAAAGCAAGGGTTAACAGCCAAACAAAACTCAATTTTGATTCTGTAGTTTACAGAAACACCCCATACGTGGTCGTAAACTGCTGTACGGGCACACAGCAGGGCGCAGAAGGAAAGGAATGCCATACGGTTTTTGGAAGGCAGATTTTGCTGGACTGGTTTTTTTACACCATGTCCCATTTGAAGCCCCCCTGATGCACCCCTAGAGTAGAAACTCCAAAAAAGTGACCCCATTTTAGAAACTACACCCCTCAAGGTATTCAAAACTGATTTTACAAACTTTGTTAACCCTTTAGGTGTTCCACAGGAATTTAATGGAAAATAGAGATGAAATTTCAGAATTTCACTTTTTTGGGCAGATTTTACATTTTAATAATTTTCCTTCCAGTTACAAAGCAAGGGTTAACAGCCAAACAAAACTCATTATTTATGGCCCTGATTCTGTAGTTTTCATTCCATTTGAATCCATTTTTTCCAGGTACAAAGCAAGGGTTAACAGCCAAACAAAACTCAATTTTGATTCTGTAGTTTACAGAAACACCCCATACGTGGTCGTAAACTGCTGTACGGGCACACAGCAGGGCGCAGAAGGAAAGGAATGCCATACGTTTTTTGGAAGGCAAATTTTGCTGGACTGATTTTTTTACACCATGTCCCATTTGAAGCCCTCCTGATGCACCCCTAGAGTAGAAACTCCAAAAAAGTGACCCCATTTTGGAAACTACGGGATAGGGTGGCAGTTTTGTTGGTACTATTTTAGGGTACATATGATTTTTGTTTGCTCTATATTACACTTTTTGTGAGGCAAGGTAACAAGAAATAGCTGTCTTGGCACCATTTTTATGTTTTGCTATTTACAACATTCATCTGACAGGTTAGATCATGGTATCGTGGTATTTTTATAGAGCAGGTTGTCATGGACGTGACAATACCAAATATGACTTTTTGGTTTGTTATTTGTTTCAGTTTTATATAACAAAGCATTAAAAAAAAAAAATTCTTTAGTGTCTCCACATTCTGAAAGCCATAGTTTTATTTAATTTTTGGGCGATTGTCTTGTGTAGGGGCTCATGATTGTTTGATTGGCACTATATTGTGGTGTGCGTATGACTTTTTGATCGCTTGCTATTACACTTTTTGTGATGTCTTTTTATGTATTTTGTGATGTCTTTTTTTATTTATGTAAGTTTTACACAATGATTTCATTTTTGAAACAAAAAAAATAATGTTTTAGTGTTTCCATAGTCTGAGAGCCATAGTTTTTTCTGTTTTTGGACGATTATCTTGGGTAGGGTATGATTTTTTCGGGATGAGATGACGGTTTGATTGGCACTATTTTGGGGTGCGTATGACTTTTTGATCGCTTGCTATTACACTTTTTGTGATGTAAGGTGACAAAAAATTGCTTTTTTTTACACGTGCAAAAAGAAGCCAAGGCAGCACTCAAGTATCCGTGTCAAACAGTGGGTGATTTATTAACCCATGTGATAGCAGCAACTTTTCAGCTCACTCTCACTCCATGGAGCCTTTGTCAAGCCTTAATACATAGTGCAGAGTTAGGTGCTTATATAGCATACACACACATGATTAACAAAGTGATTACATAATTACAAGTCAATATCCATAAAAACAGTATTAAAACCCATGAAAAAATTATATAAGCAAAGTGTACATGATTTTGTAACAAATATACCCAAACAATCGGTCATAAAGTGCAATGTGCTAGTGATAAATACATAAATTCATATGTTACAATACATATCATTAACCAATATCGGATCTCAGGTGTACATAATTATGTGTATTAAAAACAAATAGCTCATTAATCAAAGTTCTCACATGTAGCTTGAGACGGCAGGACTGTTTTATTTTCACGGACGCGGCGATACCTTATATGTCAACTTTTTTTTATTTATGTAAGTTTTACACAATGATTTCCTTTTTGAAACAAAAAAAAATAATCATGTTTTAGTGTCCCCATAGTCTAAGAGCCATAGTTTTTTCAGTTTTTGGGCGATTATCTTGGGTAGGTTATGATTTTTGCGGGATGAGATGACGATTTGATTGGCACTATTTTGGGGTGCGTATGAATTTTTGATCGCTTGCTATTACATTTTTTGTGATGTAAGGTGACAAAAAATGGCTTTTTTTACACTGTTTTTTTTTTTTTTTACGGTGTTTATCTGAGGGGTTACGTCATGTGATTTATTTATAGAGCAGGTTCTTATGGATGCGGCGATACCTAATATGTATACTTTTTTATTTACTTAAGTTTTACACAATACCAGCATTTTTGAAACAAAAAAAATGATGTTTTAGTGTCTCCATATTCTGCGCCATAGATTTTTTATTTTTTGGGCGATTGTCTTAGGTAGGGGATGAGGTGACGGTTAGATTGGTACTATTTTGGGGGGCATACGCCTTTTTGATCACTTGGTGTTGCACTTTTTGTGATGTAAGGTGACAAAAATGGCTTTTTTTTACACCGTTTTTATTTTTTTATGGTATTTATCGGACAGGGTGGATCATGTGATATATTTATTGAGTCGGTCATTACGGACGTGGCGATACCTAATATGTGTGTTTATTTATATTTTTCAGTTTTTTATTATAAAATTAGGGGAAAGGGGCGTTTTTTTCTTTTTTTACTTTATTCATTAAATTTCTTTATTAATTTTATTAAAAACACTTACTTTTTATTCTTTACTTTATTTCTGATGTTCACTTTTGGGGGTCTGATCCCCTCTGCAATGCATTACAATACATCTGTATTGTAATGCATTGCATGTAAGGCAGGTCCAGATGCCGTGCAAGGCATTGGGCAGCCTCTGCATGGCATCGGGCTGCCTTCTGAGACATCGAGTCCCGGCCACAGCAGCGCGGGGACTCGATGGGCTCACTCAAACACAAACCCGTTCTATGCCACGGTCAGCGGCATAGAAGGGGTTAATCCGCAGCGATCGCCGATACGGGGGGGTCCCAGGACCCCCTCGGCATTGACCCAGGGTGCCTGCTGATTGGTTTCAGCAGGCACCCAGTTCCGATCACCGCCCGCCACGCGGCGGTGATCGGAAATACACATGACGTACCAGTACGTCATGTGTCCTTAAGTACCAGGGCATCATGACGTATAGGTATGTAATGTGTCCCCCAACAGGTTAATTGGCCCTTTCATTCGATCCTTCTGCTTTAATAATTTGTCCCACATTTCAGCTGGATCACATTGCAGCCATTGACCTCCCTTGGATGTGGTCTCCCTTTATCACGCTCCCTCTCCGGTGTGGAACCCTGAATCGCCGATAACCGTGATCAACATGGTAGACTCAAAAAAGAAAGTTGATGGAGCAGATATCCAATTGGATCATGAACATCACGGGGACGTGCGACATGGTGGAGCAGCATGTAGACCAAGGGGTGGTGAGGGTCTCCACAATGGGTATCTCGGACAGTCTCCAAATAGTCATATAATGCCCCAATAATTCAGAAAGATGATAATTGCTCAATAGATAAGTATAAGCTCATCAAATCGATTATACTGTAAGCATCAATCCACTTGGGATGTTGTTGATCGAGCAAGTAGTGGATTGATGCTTACAGTATAATCGATTTGATGAGCCTATATTTATCTATTGAGCAATTATCATCTTTCTGAATTATTGGGGCATTAGATGACTATTTGGAGACTGTCCGAGATACCCATTGCGGAGACCCTCACCACCCCTTGGTCTACATCGAGCACAGTCCCCGTTGCTGAGTGTCTCTGACATTCTTCCAAAATAACCCAATACGTATGAGATATCGTTTGATTTTTATGTAGGTATTGTCTGAATTTTATCCGAATATATATTTTTACATTTTTCTATATATATCAGAATAAAACTATATTTTTATATATATTAAACTCAATTTTTACTATATATAAAAATATAACTACAGTATTATTAGCACCTCATAGCAATCCGATTCATACCAATCTGACTCACACTAACACGTCAGACGAATTTTTCCAAATGAGGTGTGCACAACCTTCCTATACACTATATTTATCTTTTGCCTTAGAGACAGGGTGTGTCTATATTGGTTGGGGCACCCACTCCATGTGCAACAGCTAGCTGAGCCATCACTAATAACTATTATTTTGCTTTCCTACTCCATATGGACCTCGTCCTCCTAGATTTTTATATTTTATTTTATGTTATTTAAAGTCATTTCCCTATCCACATTTGGTTTCAGAGCACTTGCCATGCTCTTAACCACATTTTGATGCCATTTGCAGCCCTCTAGCCCTTTCCATTACATTTTTACAGCCATTTTAGTGCTGAAAAGTTCGGGTCCTCATTGACTTCAATGGGGTTCAGGTTCGGGGTCAAGTTCGGGTCCCGAACTCAAACTTTTTTGTGGAGTTCGGCCGAACCCGTCGAACCCGAACATCCAGGTGTCTGCTCAACTCTACACTTGTCCCATGTAAATGTATCACTCCTCTCCTCTGACGAGCAGGCAATGATCAGGAAGGAACGGATCCTTTCTAATCATTGATTGCTCAGTTTGCACATGTTTTAATATGCTTTAAGTTTTTGAAGATTTTGTAAGTACAATAAACCCCACAGTGTAGACCTGGTGTCTTTATGATGCTTCACTAGTGTGGCCTGCTATCCTTTTTTCCTGATATAGGGATTTCGGATGGTGGATTGATGGTGAAAGAAATTGCATCATTTAAGTACACTAGCCAGACGAAGAAAAGTGATACGTCCCTGTGGATTGAGAACATCTGCAGGTGTCTACTTGCGATTGGAAATTATAAGTTACTATCCTTATCTTATTGTAGGGCAGGGCACATGCATATATTTCATTTGCTGTTCTTCTCTCCAGATCCTTTCAAGCTATGTTAGGTTGTATGGGGACCATTGGTAAACTACCATGTTTAGGTCTCTCCATTTTCAGGTCTCTCCAGATCATTTGGTTCAATTAAGGGATCTTGCTGGGCCACTCAGCCTGTGGCTGTGTACTTACAGTCATTGTCTTGTTGGAAGGGCAGGAAAAGAAGCAGCTGATGATGATGACAAGGACATTGTACTGCTTGGGTATATGGTCTGGCTGCTAAAGAGAAGACTGGGAGAAGAAGGACACGCTTGTTCCAATGCCAAATGCTGGCAAGTTCTATTTTCTCACTGGATCCGGTGGTGCTGGCTCATGTGCAGTTCTGGTATCTATGTTTCTGTTTGAATGCCCATAACTTATTTTAATCCTGCAGATCTTGCACATGGCTGTGGTTTTGTGCGTTGGTCTTGTGAAGAAACAAAGCCATACAGGGGATAAGCATAGCTAGCTGAAGCCAAGCTTGGCCTAGGTCTGGCATGTTTAGAGCATGCGCCCACAGTATCAGTGGCATCACCAGTTTCCAAGCTGACCACCCAGAAGCAGATCTGGCCTTACCACATCTTTTGGAGGTTTTGGATGTACGCCCCTTGGCTTCCCTCCTGATTCCCTGCTCTGTATTTGCCCCGAGTGCCATCGTTGCTACCACTGCCTCTACCACCACCACTGTGGCTACAAGTACCAATACTACCTACTACTACCACCATCACCAACACAACTATGCATGGAGTCTTCCACCTGAACCTCCTCTTCATGGCAGTCCAAATGCTGATTGATCTCACACAACATATCAACATGTGGGGGTCTATTGCCTTTTCTTAGGGAAAAAGAAGGTCCCCCACTAGGGGGAAATAAAGACAGAGATAATGCAAGTGAAAGAGACAGAAAGAGCAGGAGGAATGCTGTGACCCCGGATTCCTAGGCCCTTTGTCAGACTCAGAGGTGACCTCGAGATCATCCTGCTGCGACAGAGAGGAGGAGTGAGGCATTCAGTCCATAATGTCATCCTCTTTGTCCTCAATAATAATCTGAGGCCTGTCGGACGTGAGGGAGATCTATGGCCTACTACTACTACTACTGGCCAGATGGCTGGTGCTGCTACTGCTGTTTGCACTACTACTCACATTCTGACCCTCAGATGATGAGGCAAGAGTCTTTCGTTTGGAATCTTCCATTTACCATTTTATTATGAGGCCTATATAAATGTAAATTCACAGGTTTGATACACAGATTATTAAACGGTAGCAAAATTGAAGAGGGTTCAAATGTCCTTCCCCTTCTACAAAGACACTACACACTGGTATTGACAATCTACAATGGTAATGCAGTTTTTGCTGTAAAACATGTTCCCTAACACAGGTCCAGTTTGCAGTAAAATGAGTCACATTTCAGATTGAACAGAGGTTGTTGAGACAGTTTATGAAAATTACATAAATGAAATCACTTTTACATTTAGTTTTAATCTGTCATCTGTCATAAAATGGCAAGTAATGAAGCAATTTAGAAATACATTTAAAAAGATAAGTAAATGAAAGTATTTGCGCAGCTACCCAACTTATTATATAGATTATATCAATAAATGAATTTTACATGCCTTACTAGGAAAACATTCAGATTTTCTTTTTTGCACTAAAATTGTCCATGAAACAGCAGCCATCTGCAATGCTCATATATAGTGACTGGTTAGTAAAAATGCATGATGAGCAGCAATTGTTCATTCACATACCGGCTTCAGTTCGCATTTTCTAAAACTATAAATAAAGAAAAATGAATTAATGACAATTGTACATTATTGTATCCATGGCCATTCAGTGACATATGTGAAATGCTATTTATACACTCACTAGACATTAAGCCCATTACAATAACGGGCGCTAGAACAGTAGTGCATAAACATTAGTAGGAACAGTCTATATTAAATGGCAAGGGGACGACTGGCACTGACTGGTGGCACTGACTGGTGGTGCTAAGACTGCTGGCACTGACTGGTGGCTGAGACTGCTGGCACTGTGACTGGTGGCTGTGGCACTGACTGGTGGCTGAGACTGCTGGCACTGTGGCTGGTGACACTGAATGATGGCTGAGACTGCTGACACTGTGACTGGTGCTGTGGCTGGTGGAACTGACTGATAGCTGAGACGGCTGGCACTGACTGTTGGCTGAGACTGCTGGCAGTGGCTGCTGTCTGTGGCTGAGAGTGCTGGGACTGTGCGGCGCTCCAACGTTGAGAACACACCATAACCTGTGAGCAACAGCGGTAACTGGCCGGCACTCAAGTGTGGGTGGTGCGGGCGGCGTGTGGAGCGCCGTGTGATGATTGATCAGCGCGCCGCGCATGTGCAGTTCAATTATCGGCACACACGCACGGAAACGCCGCCCTGAGCATGCACACAGGGTTTTTATTATAAGAGATAGCTTGTACCATTGATTCCCTTAAACACAATCCATCAGAGGGAGCTGTTTCATTGATGTCTGTGTATAGAGCTTTATGTGGAATTGTGTTAAAACAGCTCCCTCTGGAGGCTAAGATGACATGAAAATAGGATATCATTCATGCATTAATATTTTGATATGAGCAATTTTTCTCTGAATATATGATCTTGACAATGTTCCATTTTATTTTAGAGGAAAGTATGGCTGAGACCTCGCCGTGTAATTATTGGTCGGCACGCTGGTGTCGGTAGAACGGTTGTGTGTGGGATGGCAGTAATTGGGCGGTGCGCTTGTGTGGGCGGCGCGGGTGGCGTGTGGAGCACCGCGTGCTGATTGGTCGGCGCGCCACGGATGCGCAGTTTAATTATCGACACACACGCATGGACACGCAGCACACAAACAGGGCTTTTATTATTATGGATGATGATGATACCACTAAACACCGGGGATATCTCAGCTACAAAGAAAATGCACTTTAATCCAAAATATATATTGAAATTACATAACATAAAAGTGAATTTAACTAAATAAACTCGCCCTTTCCATGGAATAAAACTTGCTCACAGTAGTGTGCAGAGGATACCATCTATGCAGACACACATCTCTGTAGGAGAGAGCTCTTCTACTCATGCTCAGTTTTGTGTTTGAGGCTAGAAGCTCCTCAACCCAGTGCCCCTGCGTGGTGAAATTTTGTATCCTGTAAGCATGCGCAGTGAGCACGGTGAGTCCAGCTCGGTTTGCAAGTGCTCATTTACGCATGCTCAGTTCTAGTACTAAGGCTCTCAGCTGGGACACCCAGTGTGCCTGCGTGTCAAAAATCTCAAGGTGTGGTCTCCCTCTCAGGTTGCGCAAGTGTTTCCTAAGCATGCGCAGCGAGCGCTGTGAGAAATTTTTTAGCAATTCTGCCGGAACTGGCACCTCTCAGGGACTCGCAGCCGCCCACACCAGCGCGCACGGCGCGGTTGCATGTGGGGTGGTGGTGATAGGGTGGCACGCTGGTGTGGACGGTGCGGGCGGTGTGTGGAGCGCCGTGTGCTGATTGGTCCGCGCACCGCACATGCACAGTGCAATTATAGGCACACACGCACGGACATTGCGCACACACACAAGGCTTTTATTATTATAGATATGTATCTGTAGTGGAGGGACAGAATAGGGTGGTGTATACATACATTTTTTTATATATATATATATATATATCTATAGTGGACGGGCAGGAGAGCAGAGGGTGGTGTATATATACATACACTGCTCAAAAAAATAAAGGGAACACTTAAACAACACAATGCAACTCCAAGTCAATCACACTTCTGTGAAATCAAACTGTCCACTTAGGAATCAACACTGAGTGACAATCAATTTCACATGTTGTTGTGCAAATGGGATAGACAACAGGTGGAAATTATAGGCAATTAGCAAGACACCCCCAATAAAGGAGTGGTTCTGCAGGTGGTGACCACAGACCACTTCTCAGTTCCTATGCTTCCTGGCTGATGTTTTGGTCACTTTTGAATGCTGGCGGTGCTTTCACTCTAGTGGTAGCATGAGACGGAGTCTACAACCCACACAAGTGGCTCAGGTAGTGCAGCTTATCCAGGATGGCACATCAATGCGAGCTGTGGCAAGAAGGTTTGCTGTGTCTGTCAGCGTAGTGTCCAGAGCATGGAGGCGCTACCAGGAGACAGGCCTGTACATCAGGAGACGTGGAGGAGTCCGTAGGAGGGCAACAACCCAGCAGCAGGACCGCTACCTCCCCCTTTGTGCAAGGAGGAACAGAAGGAGCACTGCCAGAGCCCTGCAAAATGACCTCCAGCAGGCCACAAATGTGCATGTGTCTGCTCAAACGGTAACAAACTCCATGAGGGTGATATGAGGGCCCGACGTCCACAGGTGGGGGTTGTGCTTACAGCCCAACACCGTGCAGGACGTTTGGCATTTGCCAGAGAACACCAAGATTGGCAAATTCGCCACTGGCGCCCTGTGCTCTTCACAGATGAAAGCAGGTTCACACTGAGCATATGTGACAGATGTGACAGAGTCTGGAGACGCGGTGGAGAACGTTCTGCTGCCTGAAACATCCTCCAGCATGACCGGTTTGGCATTGGGTCAGTAATGGTGTGGGGTGACATTTCTTTGGACAGCCCTGAAACGGATCTCACAAGCGGACCCAGAAACGCCAGTGTGAAAGTAGCCTAAGGCACACATGTGCAATATTCATGCTGTCTAATCAGCACCTTGATATGCCACACCTGTGAGGTGGGATGGATTATCTCGGCAAAGGAGAAGTGCTCACTAACACAGATTTAGACAGATTTGTGAACAATAGTTGAGAGTAATGGGTCTTTTGTGTATGTAGAAAATGTTTTAGTTCTTTGAGTTCAGCTCATGCAAAATGGAAGCAAAACCGAAAGTGTTGCATTTATATTTTTGCTCAGTGTATATAGGATTGAGAAAAAAGAAAGAAAAAAAACACCCAGATAGAAATGTCAGATTGTTGCAAAAGTCAGTATGGTGTGCAGGGGCGGATTAAGTGCATGATAGGCCCGGCGCTGTCTACCCAACTTTTGTATGAAGAGGCTGCGGTGCTTCATGGGCGCCACAGTCTCTTCTTAGGCCATATGACATCTTCAGACTAAAAAAGAATACCCCAAATTGGGTCCTAAACTGAAAAATTTGGTCGCCAAATTTAAAATACATATAATTGTAATAAAAAAGACATGGAGGAGAATACAGCACCACATACCTCTTACATCCAGTGACATCTCCTGTCATGTAGACCTTCTCTTTCCTCTTCTCCTCCATTTGACCCAGACCACCATGGCAAATTCTTTCAGCCGCATCTCGTCTCTACAGTTTGTAACACAGACACGTTAGATTTCTAAATTTTTCCATCAACCTCCTCATCCTGGTGTCCCCACAGTGTCATCCTGCCACCCCCAATACTGTGCCCGTTGTGCTCCCCAATGCCCCAGGAACTATACTGCTGAAAAAATAGTGACCCTAATAGACATAATTGGGGTAATTTATCAAACTGGTGTAAAGTAGAACTGGATTTCCAAAAGAGCTGTCAAATATGAAAGGTGGAATCTGATTGGCTGCTATGGGCAACTAAGCCAGTTCTGCGTTACACCAGTTTGATAAATTACCCCAAATGTTCCTATAGTGTCCACAGCAGCTATAATGTCCCCTAGTGTCATGCCCCACTCTGACGATGTGCGGAGGTCAGCCAGGATTGCAGCACAAGTCTAGTATTTGTTTTGATGCTGTGCTGGATCGGCCTCGCATCAGGTGCACTGGGTGGAGTCATTAGTTTAAATAGTCTCCAGCTAAGGTGCTCTGAGCGGATTATACTCTTCATTGTGGTCTTGGAAGCTAGAAAGGAAGGTTGGCTGTTTGTTCCTGCTCTCAGCAGATAAGTGTCTTTGGTTGTTTATGTCATCTATCCCATCCAGGTTCTGTGCGAGCTGGCAGCTCCTTTCTCCCCACTTCACCATCTCAGGGAGTTCAGGGTTCTGTTAGCATAGGCTGGTGGACACAGCAAATCTACCATCAAGATTTGATCTGTGGGCTGAGCATTGTAGGGAAAGAGGTCAGGGATTAATTAGGAGGTGACCCTTCCCCCTTCTCTCGTCCAGAGCCTGGTTGGTGTGTTATCTGTTTAACTGTGCACGTCCGCCGTGACATTATAATCCGCCATACTGTGACCGCCATTTCTCAGTGTTTATGGGATGGCGTCAATTGAAGCACTGGTTGACCGCATGCAGGGTTTGTCCCTGGAGGTTGCGGATCTACGTAGTACGGTCACACAGTGTCAGAGGGTGTTGGCTTCAGGTACAGGTCAAATTGTTGGGGAGCCTAAAGTCGCTCTTCCGGAGAAATTTGCAGGGGGTACTGATGATTTTTTCCGTTTCAAGGAATCATGTAAATTGTACTTTCGTTTGTGCCCATTTTCATCAGGTAATGAGGATCAGAGGGTGGGTATCGTCATGTCTTTGCTGAAAGGGGACGCGCAATCCTGGGCTTTTTCCCTGCCGCCCGGTTCTCTGGCTCTCCGGTCGCTGGAGGAATTTTTTAAAGCCCTGGGATTGATTTACGATGACCCAGATCGAGTTTCAATGGCAGAGTCAAAATTACGTAACTTACTACAGGGTAAACATACTGCTGAGGTTTACTGCACAGAGTTTAGGAGGTGGGCTACTGAGTCGGGGTGGAACGACCCCGCGTTACGTAGCCAGTTTTGTCAGGGGTTATCTGAAAGGTTGAAGGATGCTCTGGCTTTTCATGAATACCCAGATACTTTGGAAAATGCAATGTCTTTGGCGATACGTTTGGATAGACGTATCAGAGAGAGGGGTAAGGGTCCCTCTGTGCAGGGGATTCCTCCCGCGTGTAGTTTTGTTCCACCAGCTGCCCAGGGAGATATTGCTTGTTATTCTGGCCTAGGAGAGGAACCCATGCAGTTAGGTCAGATATTTTCCATTCGGATAGTAGAGACTTTCGTAAAGCGCACAATTTATGTTTCTTTTGTGGAAAGAGGGGTCATTTTGTTTTTTCTTGTCCGTATGTTGAACCACAGGGGAGAGTGATAAAGAAAAAAGAAAAAGAAAAAAAAAACCTCCCTCACACTTGGTGGTATGAATGGTGTGGTGGAGCAGACTGGTGTGCAAGTTCCCTGCAGTTCCCGTTTTCTCCTTTCAGCTATGGTGGCGCTAGAGTCTCGAAATGTGTTTGTTGATGTTTTTCTTGATTGTGGTGCTGGGGTAAATTTAATTGACTTTCTGTTTCTTCAGAGTTTGGGACTAAGTATTTGCACGTTAGAGAACGAGATTTGTGTTTTTGCCATTGATTCTTCCCCTCTTTCTCAAGGGAGCCTTACTCACGTTGTTCATGATATTCATTTAAGGGTGGGTGATTCACATACTGAGATTATTTCCTGTTTCGTCATGAAGGATTTGCCAGCTCCAATAGTTTTGGGGTTGCCATGGTTGTCTAAACATAACCCAACTATAGACTGGCAGGCGAGACAAATCATTGGTTGGAGCAAGTTTTGTTCGGATAATTGTCTTGTCACATCTATTTCTGAAGTGTCCGTTACGGCCTTGCCTCAGTATCTCTCAGATTTTTCGGACGTGTTTGCGGAGGGTGGGGCTCAGGAATTGCCCCCTCATCGTGACTATGATTGTCCTGTGAATCTCATTCCGGGGGCTAAGTTGCCTAAGTCTCGGCTCTACAACCTCTCTCAACCCGAGAGAGAGGTCATGCGAAGGTATGTCGCCGAGAGTTTGGCAAAGGGTCATATTAGACCATCTAAGTCTCCAGTGGCTGTAGGTTTGTTCTTCATAAAGAAGAAAGATGGATCACTGAGACCGTGTTTGGATTTCCGGGAGCTGAATCGTATTACAGTCCGGGATCCATATCCCCTGCCTTTGATCTCTGATCTTTTTGATCAGATTGTTGGAGCCAAGGTGTTCTCCAAGTTGGATTTGAGAGGAGCATACAATCTGATCAGGATCAAGGAGGGGGATGAGTGGAAAACGGCCTTCAATACGCACGAGGGTCATTTTGAGAACCTGGTAATGCCTTTTGGGTTGACGAATGCGCCAGCGGTATTTCAGCGATTCGTCAATAATATTTTTCATCATTTGGTGGGGAGGTTCGTAGTAGTCTACCTTGATGACATTTTAATTTATTCTCCTGATCTGAAGACCCATCAGGATCATGTGAGACAGGTTTTGACGATCCTGCGGGAGAATAAGTTATACGCCAAATTGGAGAAATGTTTGTTTGCGGTGCAAGAGCTTCCATTTTTGGGATACATGCTTTCTGATTGTGGTTTTCGTATGGACCCCGAAAAGGTCCGGGCGGTTCTGGAGTGGGACCGACCGGAGAATCAGAAAGCTTTGATGCGATTTTTGGGGTTTACGAATTATTATAGAAAATTTATTTTGAATTATTCCACGCTAGTCAAACCTCTTACTGATATGACCAAGAAGGGCGCTGATGTCTCTGTCTGGTCGGATGAGGCATTGCAGGCCTTTTCGGCTATTAAGGAGCGTTTTGCGTCTGCTCCCATTCTGGTGCAGCCGGATGTTTCTCAGCCATTCGTGGTCGAGGTTGATGCATCAGAGGTGGGCGTTGGGGCGGTGCTTTCGCAGGGTCCTTCTCCTGGCAAGTGGGTCCCGTGTGCCTTCTTCTCCAGGAAGCTCTCGGTCGCTGAGAGGAATTATGATGTTGGAGATAGGGAGTTGTTGGCAATCAAGTTGGCCTTTGAAGAATGGCGTCACTGGTTAGAGGGGGCTTCTCACCCCGTTACTGTGTATACAGACCATAAGAATTTGGCTTACCTGCAATCTGCCAAGCGTCTGAACCCTAGACAGGCCAGATGGTCATTGTTTTTTACCAGGTTCAATTTCGTGGTTACCTTTCACCCAGGGGTCAAGAATGTCAAGGCAGATGCCTTGTCTCGCAGCTTCCCTGGGCGAGGTGATTCAGAAGATCCAGCGCCGATTTTGGCGGATGGAGTGGTGGTCTCCGCTCTGTACCCTGAGTTGGAGATGGAGGTGTTGGGAGCTCAGGAGGGGGCTCCTGGTTCGTGTCCCCCAGGGAGGTTGTTTGTTCCTGAGGTCCTACGATACAAGGTGTTCAAGGAACATCACGATACTGTTCTCGCTGGACATCCTGGTGGTAAGTCCACCTGTGATCTGGTGCCCCGGAGGTTCTGGTGGCCAGGTTTGCGTAAGAGTATTGAGAATTACGTGGCAGCTTGTGAAACCTGCGCTCGGTCTAAGGTTGCTCATACTCGACCGCCTGGTTCACTTCTTCCATTGTCTATTCCATCTCGTCCTTGGACACATTTGTCCATGGACTTTATTACGGACCTACCGAGTTCCTCCGGGAGAACAGTGATTTTGGTGGTAGTCGATCGTTTCAGTAAAATGGCTCACTTTATACCACTAACAAGTCTGCCTAACGCTAAGACTCTTGCGCAGATTTTTGTGGATAATATCGTTAAATTGCACTGTATTCCTTCGGATATTGTCTCTGATAGGGGCACGCAGTTTGTCTCCAGGTTTTGGAGGGCGTTCTGCTCTCGACTTGGCATTCAACTTTCTTTCTCGTCTGCTTTTCATCCACAGTCGAATGGTCAGACGGAGCGTACTAATCAAAACCTGGAGACCTACTTGAGGTGCTTTGTGGCTGAGAATCAGGAGGACTGGTCCTCATTCTTGCCCTTAGCAGAATTTGCATTGAATAACCGTAGGCAGGAGTCCACGGGTAAGTCGCCATTCTTTGGCGCATACGGTTTCCATCCTCAGTTTGGTACCTTTTCTGGGTCTGGTTCCTCTGGGATGCCAGAGGAGGAGAGATTCTCTTCTGCCTTATCCTCTATCTGGCGGAGGATTCAAGGGAATTTGGAGAGGATGGGTGAGAGGTATAAACGAATGGCTGACAGGAGACGTGTGACTGGTCCGGACCTGTGTGTGGGTGATTTGGTGTGGTTGTCCACTAGGAATATCAAGTTGAGAATGCCATCTTGGAAACTGGGTCCAAGATTTGTTGGTCCATATAAGATTTCTGCTGTGATCAATCCTGTGGCATTTCGACTTGATCTGCCGCAGACTTGGAGGATCCACGATGTCTTCCACAAGTCTTTACTAAAAAAATATGTTAAACCGGTGGTACCATCGCCATTGCCTCCTCCTCCTGTTCTGGTCGAGGGAAACTTGGAGTTCGAGATCTTCAGGATTCTCGACTCAGGAGTTCTGCGGGGTTCCCTCCAGTACCTGGTTCACTGGAGGGGATACGGTCCTGAGGAGAGGATGTGGGTTTCGGCGTCAGATGTCAACCCCAGCCGTCTGGTGAGGGCCTTTCATAGGTCCCATCCGGATAAGGTTGGTCCAGGGTGTCCGGAGGTCACCCGTAGAAGGGGGGCTACTGTCATGCCCCACTCTGACGATGTGCGGAGGTCAGCCAGGATTGCAGCACAAGTCTAGTATTTGTTTTGATGCTGTGCTGGATCGGCCTCGCATCAGGTGCACTGGGTGGAGTCATTAGTTTAAATAGTCTCCAGCTAAGGTGCTCTGAGCGGATTATACTCTTCATTGTGGTCTTGGAAGCTAGAAAGGAAGGTTGGCTGTTTGTTCCTGCTCTCAGCAGATAAGTGTCTTTGGTTGTTTATGTCATCTATCCCATCCAGGTTCTGTGCGAGCTGGCAGCTCCTTTCTCCCCACTTCACCATCTCAGGGAGTTCAGGGTTCTGTTAGCATAGGCTGGTGGACACAGCAAATCTACCATCAAGATTTGATCTGTGGGCTGAGCATTGTAGGGAAAGAGGTCAGGGATTAATTAGGAGGTGACCCTTCCCCCTTCTCTCGTCCAGAGCCTGGTTGGTGTGTTATCTGTTTAACTGTGCACGTCCGCCGTGACACCTAGAGTGCCCCCAGTAATAATAACACCCTCTATTGTGCTCCAGGCAATAATCCCTGTATAGTGTCCCCAGAAATAATAGAATTGCCCCTACAGTGCCTCCCCAATAGCAACACCCCCATGTAGTAATTTCCACCACACTGCCCCCACATAGTAATCCCCCCATAGTAATTTGCCCCCACACAGTAATTTGCCCCACACTGCCCCCACATAGTAATTTCCACCACACTGCCCCCACATAGTAATTTGCCCCCACACTGCCCCCACATAGTAATTTTCCCCCACATAGCAATTTTCCCACATAGCAATTTCCCCACACGGTCCCCACATAGTAATTTTCCCACACAGAAATTACCCCACACTGTCCCCACATGGCAATTTCCCCCACACAATAGTTCCCCCACACTGCCACCACATAGTAATTTGCCCCCACATAGTAATTTGCCCCCACACTGCCCCATATAGTAATTTGTCCCCACATAGCAATTTCCCCACTGTCCTCACATAGAAATTACCCCCACACAATAGTTTCCCCCACACTGCCCCCATATAGAAATTTGCCCCCACATAGTAGTCCCTCCCATAGCAATTTGCCCCCACATAGCAATTTGCCCCCACACTATGCCCCCACATAGTAGTCCCTCTCATAATAATTTGCCCCCACATAGTGTAGTCCCTCTCATAATAATTTGCCCCCACACAGCAATTTGCCTCCACATAGTGTAGTCCCTCTCATAAAAATTTGCCCCCACAGCAATTTGCCCCCACACAGCAATTTGCCCCCACACTGCCCCATCTAGTAATCTGCCCCCACATAGTAGTCCCTCTCATAATAATTTGCCCCCACACTGCAATTTGCCCCCACATAGTGTAGTCCCTCTCATAATAATTTGTCCCCACACAGCAATTTGCCCCCACATAGTGTAGTCCCTCTCATAATAATTTGCCCCCACACAGCAATTTGCCCCCACATAGTGTAGTCCCTCTCATAATAATTTGTCCCCACACTTCCCCCCCCCCCCCCAAAGTAGGCACATGAAATAAAAAAATAAAAAATGAACAAAAAATGAAAAGATAAATACTCACCTTAGTCACCTATGTCCAGGGCCAGGCGCTTGCTCGCAGAGGAAGGCGGGATGAGTCAGGCGCGTCACAGTGCTGCGTCCCGGCAAAGGCGCGCAATGACGTCATCACGCACGCCTGCGCCGGGATTTCACTACCGCATAGGCCTCAGGCCTACAAGGCCTGAAGCCTATGGCGGTGATCGGCAACATGACAGGGAGCTATGCGCTCCCGTGCCCCGCCGCAGTATGTGGGCGTTCGGGTCAGCGTTGGGCTGCCGACCCGAACGTCCCTATTGTAATCCGCCACTGCAGGTGTGCTCCGACTAGACACTGGGTCTTGCCACAATAGAGTGTAAAAGTGCTTCCTCTGCTGCCCTATAAAAATTGGTTGCTATGGGCAACTAAGCCAGTTCTACTTTACACCAGTCCATCCAGTTTAGCCTGTTATCCTGCAAGTTGATCCAGAAGAAGGCAAACAAAAAACAAAACAAAAAACCCTGTGAGGTAGAAGCCAATTTTTCTCATTTTAGGGGAAAAATTCCTTCCTGACTCCAATCAGGCAGTCAGAATAACTCCCTGGATCAACAACCCTTCTCCAAAAATGTAATAACTATAACCTGAAATATTATTACACTCCAGAAATTGATCCAGGCCCCTCTTGAACTCTTTTAGTGAACCACTTCCTCAGGCAGAGTGTCACGGATGGTGTACAGGAAACAAGACAATACCATATAAACAATGTCTCTCTGGATCCACAACTAAGGAACAAAGGGAGACCCCTGCAATAGACCTGCCGCTCTCCCTCACTGCTCAGCCTATGCGAACACCCCAAAGGTGGATGGCCGCATATCCACGTTCCTCGGCTATCTATTACCTGAAGACCCTACAATAGTGAAGGGACACGACCACCGGCTCCCTACACTGACACGGAGGGAGTCAGGGTCACCTGGATCCAGAAAAGACAAAATCATAAATACATAAACAGCACTTATCTTGCAGACGAATGACGACTGACGACTGGGAACAGGGAACTGGGAACTGGGAACAGCATGCACACACACTCCAGGAAGTTGTATCAGCCGCACACTACTGCATTATGGGGAGGAACTTAAAGGGTAGCAATCAGTCTAACTGCATGACAGCTGAGGTAGACTAACGAGATGAGAAACTAAACCAAAACAAAGAAATTCAAGGAGGAGGATCTGAGAAGCTCCTGTGAGCGCTTCTCAGCTGTCTGGCTGTGACAGTACCCCTCCCTCTAGGAGTGGATTCCGGACACTCAGGGCCCACCTTCTCAGGATGGGACCTATGGAAAGCCCTGATGAGACGAGAGGCCTTAATGTCCGTCACTGGGACCCACATCCTCTCCTCAGGACCATAACTCTCCCAATGAACGAGGTACTGGAGGGAACCGCGGACAAGACGAGAATCCACAATCCTAGAGACCTGAAATTCAAGATTTCCATCAACCATAATCGGAGGAGGAGGCAAAGGCGAGGGTACAATAGGTTGAACATAAGGTTTCAATAAGGACTTATGAAAAACATTATGGATCTTCCAAGTCTGAGGAAGATCAAGACGGTAGGCAACAGGATTGATGACAGACAGGATCTTGTAAGGCCCAATAAACCTAGGACCCAACTTCCAGGAGGGAACCTTTAATTTGATATTCTTGGTAGACAACCACACCAGATCACCAACATTCAGGTCCGGACCAGGCACACGTCTCTTATCCGCCACACGCTTATATCTCTCACTCATGCTCTTTAGATTATCCTGAATCTTTTGCCAAATAGATGACAAAGACGAGGAGAATCTGTCCTCATCAGGCAAACCAGAAGAGCCCTCTCCCGAGAAAGTCCCAAACTGCGGATGGAACCCATATGCACCAAAAAATGGTGACTTATCAGAGGACTCCTGACGACGGTTATTTAAAGCAAACTCAGCAAGGGACAAAAAAGAACACCAATCCTCCTGATTCTCCGCCACAAAACAGCGCAGATATGTCTCCAGATTCTGATTGATGCGCTCTGTCTGGCCATTCGACTGCGGATGGAAAGCAGAAGAGAATGACAACCGAACCCCCAAGCGAGAACAGAAAGCCTTCCAGAATCTGGAAACAAACTGTGTGCCCCTATCAGAGACTATGTCTCAAGGAATCCCATGCAATTTGACAATGTGGTCAATAAATGCCTGCGCCAGCGTCTTAGCATTGGGCAAACCAGGAAAAGGGATAAAATGCACCATTTTGCTAAAACGGTCCACCACCACCAGAATCACAGACTTCCCCGAGGAACGAGGCAAGTCCGTTATGAAGTCCATGGACAGATGTGTCCAAGGACGGGAAGGAATGGGCAAAGGAAGGAGAGGACCTGATGGCCGTGAATGAGGGACCTTGGCACGAGCGCAAGTCTCGCAAGCTGCCACAAAACCCTCAACCGACTTATGAAGCGCAGGCCACCAGAATCTCCGAGCGAAGAGATCCAGTGTGGCTCTTGCCCCCGGGTGCCCAGCAAGGACCGTGTCGTGGTGTTCTTTAAAAATCTTGTGTCTCAAAGCGAGAGGCACAAACAACCTCCCAGGAGGACAAAGATCAGGAGCTTCTGACTGGGCTGCCTGCACCTCTGCCTCCAATTCAGGAAAAAGAGCAGAGACCACCACACCTTCAGCCAAAATGGGACCCGGGTCTTCAAAATTCCCACCTCCCGGAAAACAATGTGACAGGGCATCTGCCTTCACATTCTTAACCCCAGGGCGGAACGTAACAACAAAATTAAACCTTGAAAAGAACAAAGACCATCTGGCCTGTCTCGGGTTCAGACGCTTGGCTGACTCCAAGTAGGCCAGAATTTTATGGTCAGTAAACACGGTAATAGGGTGTCTGGCTCCCTCTAGCCAATGGCGCCATTCCTCAAAAGCCAACTTGATGGCCAACAATTCCCTATCTCCCACATTATAATTTCTCTCTGCGGAGGAGAGTTTCTTTGAGAAAAAGGCACACGGTTGCCATTTGGCAGGAGAGGAACCCTGAGACAAGACCGCACCCACCCCTACCTCAGAAGCATCAACCTCAACTATGAAGGGTAACGAAATATCAGGTTGTACTAGGATGGGAGCGGAAGCAAAACTCTCCTTGATATTAGAAAAGGCCTTACGCGCCTCTACTGACCAGGAAGAAAAATCTACCCCCTTTCTGGTCATATCAGTGAGTGGTTTAACAACAGAGGAATAATTCTAAATAAATTTCCTGTAATAATTGGCAAAGCCCAAAAAACGCATCAGCGCCTTCTGATTCTCAGGAAGCTCCCACTCAAGCACAGCGCGGACCTTCTCGGGGTCCATGCGAAAACCAGAAGCGGAGACAAGAAACCCCAGAAATTGGATTTCTGGAACCGCAAACACACATTTTTCCAGTTTCGCGTATAATTTATTCTCCCGCAGGATGAGCAAGACCTGACGTAAGTGTTCCTTATGAGTCTTGAAATCAGGAGAAAAAATCAAAATGTCATCCAAATACACTAATACAAATTTTCCCATTAAATGATAAAAAATGCTGTTGACGAAATGCTGAAAAACGGCTGGGGCATTCATCAAACCAAAAGGCATAACCAAATTCTCAAAATGGCCCTCAGGGGTATTGAAAGCCGTCTTCCATTCGTCTCCTTCTCTGACCCTAACCAGGTTGTATGCCCCTCTTAGGTCTAATTTGGAAAAGACTTTAGCCCCAACAACCTGGTTAAACAGGTCCGGGATCAGAGGAAGCGGATAAGGATCACGAATAGTGATACTGTTCAGCTCCCTGAAATCCAGACAAGGTCTTAAAGAACCATCTTTTTTCTTAACAAAGAAAAAACCAGCGGCAACAGGTGACTTCGAGGGTCGTATGTGTCCTTTTCTCAGACTCTCAGAGATATAAGCCCGCATAGCGACCCTTTCAGGTTGGGAGAGATTGTATAAACGAGATTTAGGCAGCTTGGCGCCTGGGATGAGATTAATAGGGCAATCATATTCCCTGTGCGGAGGCAAACCCTGAACTCCACTCTCAGAGAAGACATCCAAAAATTCAGAGAGGAAAAGGTGGTACAGTCTTAGTAGAAACCTCAGAAACAGATGTTATGAGGCAATTCTCTCTGCAAAAGTTACTCCAACCATTTATTTGCCTCGCTTGCCAATCAATGGTGGGGTTATGTTTAGTGAGCCAGGGTAGCCCCAACTCTAGAGGAGTAGGCAAACCGCTAAGGACGAAACATGACACATCCTCAACATGAGCATCACTCACAATTAAACGGATATTGTGAACTATGCCCTTTAATGATTTCTGAGAAAGTGGAGCTGAATCAATAGCAAAAACAGGAATATCCTTTCCCAAAGTGCATACCTGGAAACCATGAGTTATTGCAAATTGATTATCAATGAGGTTGACAGCTGCTCCACTATCCACAAAAATCTCACAAAAAATGCTCTTGCTCTCTAGCGCCACCCTAGCAGGCAGGAAAAAACGGGAACTACAAGCAAACGGAAAACCTTCAATTTCCGCCTCAACCCTGCCAATAGTAACAGACGGAACATTTTTAAAAGATTTTTTCCTTTTTGTCTCTTTATTACTCCCAGAAAACTGCCTGAATCTCCTAGAGGGACAAACATTTGCCAGATGATTTATACCTCCACAACAAAAACAAACCCTCCCCTGCGGGCTGAATCTTCTATTGTCAGAGGCAATCAACCCCAGCTGCATGGACTCCTGCTTAGAAGGGGCTGACAGCGACTGAGACCCCTGTGCACAGAATGAGACCGCTGCACTGTCCCGGGACTGAGTATGACAGGAAGGAGAGATCTCTCCTCTCTCTCTAAGACGCCTGTCAATACGAACAGCCTGAGACATAGCAGAATCCAAGGAGGTAGGTCTTTCATGAAAGGCAAATGCATCTTTCAATCCCTCTGAAAGACCATAGCAAAATTGACTTCGGAGTGCAGCATCATTCCAACCCGTATCTGCTGCCCATCTCCGAAATTCTGAACAGTATATCTCTGCGGATTGTTTACCCTGGCATAACAGACGTAGTCTAGACTCAGCCAGAGCAATACGATCCGGATCATCATATATCTGACCCAGGGCTAAAAAGAATTCATCCACTGAACGAAGGGGCCGTGCCCCCTCCGGCAGCGAAAAGGCCCAGGACTGAGCGTTACCCCTGAGCAGCGATATAATGATCCCCACCCTCCGTTCTTCATCACCAGAAGAATGGGGAAGAAGGCGAAAATGGAGTTTGCAAGCCTCTCTAAAACGCATAAAATTCTCACTACCCCCGGAGAACGTATCCGGGAGCGAGATCTTAGGCTCAGCACAAACTCCATGAACGCAAGCTGAACCGGTCACTTGAAACTGAGAAAAAGTCTTACGGAGATCAGCTACCTCCAAAGAAAGACCCTGAAAGCGTTCAGCCAAAAGTGAAACCGGATCCATGCTTGAGACGGTTTTGGCGGCTGATAATGTCACGGATGGTGTACAGGAAACAAGACAATACCATATAAACAATGTCTCTCTGGATCCACAACTAAGGAACAAAGGGAGACCCCTGCAATAGACCTGCCGCTCTCCCTCACTGCTCAGCCTATGCAAACACCCCAAAGGTGGATGGCCGCATATCCACGTTCCTCGGCTATCTATTACCTGAAGACCCTACAATAGTGAAGGGACACGACCACCGGCTCCCTACACTGACACGGAGGAAGTCAGGGTCACCTGGATCCAGAAAAGACAAAATCATAAATACATAAACAGCACTTATCTTGCAGACGAATGACGACTGACGACTGGGAACAGGGAACTGGGAACAGCATGCACACACACTCCAGGAAGTTGTATCAGCCGCACACTACTGCATTATGGGGAGGAACTTAAAGGGTAGCGATCAGTCTAACTGCATGACAGCTGAGATAGACTAACGAGATGAGAAACTAAACCAAAACAAAGAAATTCAAGGAGGAGGATCTGAGAAGCTCCTGTGAGCGCTTCTCAGCTGTCTGGCTGTGACACAGAGAGCTCCATAGTCTCACTGCTCTTACCATAAAGTATCCTCTTCTATATTTGTGTACAAACCTTCTTTCCTCCAGACGCAGAGGATGTCCCCTCGTCACAGTCACAGTCCTGGGGATAAATAGATGATGGGAGAGATTTCTGTACTGACCTCTGATATCTTTATACATAATTATTAGAGATACCCTCAGTCGTCTTTTTTCTTAAATTAAATAACCCTAATTTTGATAATCTTTCTTGGTACTGTAGTCCACCCATTCCAGTTATTACTTTAGTTGCCCTGCTCTGAACCCTCTCCAGCTC
The DNA here is from genome assembly GCF_905171765.1 of Bufo bufo. NCBI lineage: Eukaryota > Metazoa > Chordata > Amphibia > Anura > Bufonidae > Bufo > Bufo bufo. Next base: position 78,356,447 of record NC_053394.1, on the reverse strand, counting down.
TGCTATGTCTGCCTTGTTATTGGCCTTGGCAGCAGCTGCCTGACACTGGTTTCTACAGTTTAGTTTGATGTCCACTAAAATTCCTAAGTCCTTTTCCATGTCAGTTTTACCCAATGTTTTACAATTTAGTATGTACAGGTGACTTGCATTATTCCTTCCCATGTGCATAACCTTACATTTGTCAGTATTAAATCTCATCTGCTACTTGTTCTCTGCCCAAGCCTCCAATCTATCCAGATCCATCTGTAGCACTGTACTGTCTTCTTAGCATTTCTTAGAAAACCTTCAAACAATTTACCCACAACAGATATTAAACTTACCGGCCTAGAGTTTTCAGGCTCTGTTTTTGACTGTTTTTTGAATATTGGCACCACATTTGCTAAGCGTCAATCTTGTGGAACATTCCCTGTTAATATAGAGTCCCTAAATATCAAAAATAACGGTCTGTCTATGACATTACTTAATTCTCTTAGGATACGGGAGTGTATGCCATCTGGTTCCAGTGATTTGTCTATTTTAATCTTTTTAAGATACTGCTGCACTTCTTCCTTGGTCAGGGAGGGTAGTGTACCTCTTGGTGATAGATCATTGACTGCTGAAATGCCTCTCCAATGAACTCAGACATTTTGCCAGTTGACAGACTTTCAGATGGGGTGCTTCATTGCCCACTATCTAGGTCTGTGATGGCTAACCCTCGGCACTCCAGCTGTGGTAAAACGACCCAGAGACCACCAGTTGAGAAGATCATTTGATCTGCCAAAAAGCATGACCAGTTCTCACAGTTTCGTTGTCCACCACACAGACATAGGTGGTACCTTCAAAATACACCACTGTCTCTGCCCAGACCATTTACAGGGGCTTAGCAGAAGGAAATTGGGTGTAATTACATGTATTTCTATAGAGAACCACTAGTGCCTTTGTTTGCATTCGTGTCGTGAATGAAAACCTGCACTATTACGGAGTGGAACCGTATTCAGGTTCTGTTTGGGATCCCACAACAGTTTGGTATGGAGGTCTCAGAGTGAGTGCTTCAATCATGCCTTTGCTGTGGAGGGACAAACTGCCCCAACTTCTGGTGTTAGGATCTAGGCAGCCATCACATATGACAGTCGGTTACCCCTAATATTGGTACAAGGGACATCCTGCCGCCACATGTGTTGACTCTCATGGCAGGGCTTCAAACCGGCATTTTTCAGTGGTATAGTTCACATGCACAGCAAGGGCTTCCCAGATTGGAATACTTCTTTGGCCCGCACAGCCACAATTTTCTTCAATAAACATATCCTCTTGCGCTAATATTGTAGTCACTTACATATATCATCTTTACATTCACACATATAAAGTTTTATTCAATTCCAACAACTCCTTCTTGGTGCATTATTTTTGTCAATGAGTATATAAAGGGCAACAAATAGGTGAAATTAATAATAAAGGGTTTTTTGGGGTTGTACACTGATAGTTTATCATCCTGATTGGAGTCCCTGATAGATAGAAAGAAATGTACATTTTACTAAAAGTGTCTCTACTAGAACAGTTTTTTTTTAGGTCAGCCCGCTCTCCGTTCACCTATTTCACTGTAACGTTTACCAAAAACCTTTCTTCCTAGCAACTGTACCAATCAAATCAAAGCTACAGTCATCTCTTCTGACATGTCTGTTTTTTAGTAACTACTTGCATTCCTCTTGGAATAACAATTTTGGGACATATTTCCATAAAACTGTATGTTGTGCCACTCCATTATTATTCTCTGCAGAAGTTTATGAATTTGGCAGCAGTCTGCGATAAAGGTCTATCTGAGTGCTACTAGTTGGTGGGAGGGGGGGAAGAGTGTCCCTGTCACTATCCAATCATTAATTTCAGACTGTGCATGAATGCACCCCAATGGTAACATCAGGGTGGACCTTCATCTATACTGCTGTATATTAATTCATAACGTCTATAAGTATTAATAGCCAAATTGCGGGCAAAGTTTTTTAGCCACATTGGATGATTGTGCAATGCCTCCTGTTCATCGATGTGCCAGTTATCACAACTTGCCACAAACTGAGAGAGACAGAATCCTTGAACTGAGATACCTAGGATTATGACTCCAGCAGATCAATACACACCTAGACTGAGATGTTACCACTGTTCAATATTGCATTTCCCCGTGGTTGGGAAAATAATTAGGAGCTGGAATGACAGCAAGATGTGCATAGAGGCGAACCTCTGCAAGGACGGATTGTCTGATTAGAATAATGGCGTATAAAGATCTATTCTGTAATGCAAGTAAAATTGGAATCACATCCCAAGCCTAGGGTGACAAACCATCAGAAGGTGTTTGCACGACATTGGGCTACAAGCCGGACGTCCAACTACTGGTGTTTCATTGACCTCACGCCACCTGTCTCAAACACTATCATGGTGCACAGCAAGGGGGCAATGGAGCCTGGAATAGAGGTCTATCCTCCTCTGTGACAAGTCCCACTATTGTCTCAGATGCAATGATAGCCAGAAATTGGTCTGAATACCACATTGGCAACACAATGAAGAGGCCTAAACAAAGGAAAAGTCACACCGTTTCTACTCCAGGGATTATGGTGGGGGTGGCATAAGAGTAGCAAGACCCTTCTAGTCTTCATTTTATGTGCAACAAAGAGCTGTTTTTCAACAGGTTGCCCATGCTACTGTGAGCAACCTCATTGATAGCATGCCAAGGCGTGTAAGTAATAATAGTAAACTTGCTGGGAAATTACGTACACTAACTAAACCTGCTCAGCAATGGAACATAATATAAGGCATATTAATTAGCTAATGTATGTGCAAATCAATTTTAATGTATACATACATTTTATGGCTCCTGGAAATCCTCTTTATGACTAGCGATAACTTTGCGTAATCTGGCCCAGAACAGCTGCTGCCCATCTCCATCTTCTGGCCACTTCACATAAGTTTTCTTGTCTAGAATCTTAGTGAGCTTGTGGTAGTATTGAAGTTCTTCTGTAGGGATGTTATCCAGGAATATGAGGATAAGAGAATCCTTTCTCTCTGCTACCAGCCTGTAGGTCGCCATTCTTATCTCCAAGGAGCACCAGTTACTCTGAAGGTAACTGCGAGTGATAATGCAAATTGTCCATCTACTGTTATATATACTGTCCACAATGTTCTCTACAATGTCTCTACCAATCTCAAAGTTTCGGTTGTGGATACACACTTTAAAGAAAGGAGGACCATTTTGCTCCAGGTTAGGAAGAAGCTGCTCTGTTACCCACTGTTCATTGTGGGTATTATATGATACAAATACATCATACTCATAGTGGTCTCCTTTTCTGTGTCTGTTATTCAGCCAACATTTAATTATGTACAAAATGTACAGAATATACCACCAAATGCTTTCATAGAAGAGGGAGATAGACATAAATATCAAAGTACTGAGTAGTGTAGCCATGAACGCAATTAAACCTAGCTCGGTATTGCAGTTTTCTTCCAGGAAGGGGACTAAGTCAAAATGTTGTATTTGAGCACTGACAAAACAAGGCTGATCATAAAAGTCAAGGAATAAAACTTGTTTTTCATATTTCACCCACTGACTCAACCATGAAAGATCACATTTGCAATAAAAATTTGTTTCTGGAAAAAAAACATATTTTAGGTTAACCATGTCAGAAAACATATTGTCTGGGAATCTGTAAATTTTCTCACTTTCTATCATTAGAAATGTGACTGATTTTAAATCTCGGAACAACACATTGGAACCATAGTCTTCTATTCCTGAATTGACTAAATGCAGAATCTGGAGGCTTTCTAAGCCTAGAAATAGTTTGGTTAAATTTAATGCTGAGCCGTCTTCTAGTTTATTTGTATTTTCAAGATGAAAGAAAGAAAGTTTTGTTAAATTTCCTAATGCAGAATTAAGGATGTTTCTTTCAGGTTGTGAACTTACATCTGCTATTAAATAGAACTTTTCCAAGTTTGTAAATTTGTCCAGTGCGTTCTCAAATCTTAGACTGTAACAGAGAAGAGAATAAATGTTTCTTAAATACAGTTCTTTTACTTTGTAAAATGGAAAATCATCGCACTCATCAATCAGCACACACGGGGAGTCAATGCTCAAACTTTCAAAGGCATTAAAATAGTTGAAATATTCTGAATCAATTGTCAGAACTGTATCAAGTGTTTTCAGGGACATTTTTTTTAGCGACTCCATATACTGTGACCAAAACATGGGCACCATATATTTAAAGCCAAGTGCAATCTCTTCAAGCTTTCTCAGATCCTTAAAAGCCCTGCTATTAATTTCTTCTAAGAAATTTTCACTCAAAGATAGTTGTTTTAATGAGAAAAGACCTGCAAACGCAAAAACATCCAAACTGTAGAGATTATTACTATCTAGATGCAGAACTTCAAGTGTCTTCATACCGTGGAAGGAATAATTTTGTATGGTCTGAATTTTATTGTTCTTCAGTGAAAGCGCTTTCAGGTGTATAAGGCACTTAAATTGATCTTGTGTTAAAGAAGATAAATAGTTAAAATCCAAGTTAAGATAAACCAGTGCCATGGAAACGTTCTCAAGACATATTTCAATTGTGGTAATCTTATTGTTTGACAAGTTGAGCTCCTTCACTTTTTTTAGGTTCTTCATCTGAGATGCAGCCACAGTTGTGATAGCATTAAATGATAAATCTAGACTACGTAGAATGCTGCAAGACCCATTGGCTGTATTGATAACCTTAATATGATTATTTGCCAGTTGAAGTTCCTGTATCCTAAAGAGTGATACATAAATACATATGTAGAAAGAAGGAAATTGAGAATCTGTAAATGAAACTGACTCAACTACTTGGATCCCAGACTTTTTTAAATCTTTTAGAGCTGAATAACCTATATTAAGTTTAAAAAATGATAATTTCGGAAAGTTACATAACGAGTTGTTTTCAATCCTAAAACTTTGTGTTCCATCAATGTTCAAATAGGTTATATTAAAATGTATGTGACTGATATTACCTGTAGGGTGTTCACTGAAAAGGCAGTCTGTCTCTCTGTATGCAGTTACATGGTTACTAATTAGAGATAATCCTTCAAGACTTTCTAATTTCGGAAGATACTGAGTTACTGATGATAAGGTGTCAATAGAATTGTAATCCAGGATAAGATGTCTCAGTTGATGAAGGTTGTCAAATATTGATTTATTCAGAGATGAAAAAGGGACACCTTTAAGTTTAAGCTCCTGTAGCATACTGAGTCCTCTTAAATCAAGTCCATCAATGATTTGTTTGCTTGTCTGTTCCAGCCACAAAACAGAGAGTTTCTTCAGCTCCAGAAAAGCTACTGGTGAAATCACAAAATTACCGGCTATATAGATGTAACGTAGGTTTGTAAGATGGGCAAAAGCTTGTGGTTTAATGCTGACATAGAATATTTCGAGGAAGAGCCAGTCTGTAGCTTCAGGAACTTCTTCTAAGTCTTCTATTACAGAAGCGTTATAGCTTTTACAGACTGCTGCAAGGCTGAAGTTTAGTTTGTCAAATCCACCAAAAACCAAGGGCATTCTATTACTGTAAGTATCAAAGTATTCATGCTCTATGATGTCACAGTGCTTCCTTAGCACGCCAAAACATGGAGAATAAGTGGAGATGAACAAGACTAAGCAAACCAGGTGAAAAATCACATCCATGTCACCAGATCTCTTTTTGCAGCAGAATGAGCTTTGTACTTTGTTATACTTCTAAGTAGAATGTCCCAGTTCCTGTTTTTAACATAGAAAAAAAGAAGAAATGAAAATAATGATGATTCACCATGAGGAACTTTCAAATGGAGTCTGTCAAGTAAATTTCACTAATATAACTACCAGCAATGGCCATCAGAACTTTGTAAAAGCATTATAACAATTTCTGTAGGTCATCTGGGTGTTTATTTCATGTCCAGGAAAAGCACTTTCCTTCTTATGAAAAACTACTCCCAAGTGCCCAGCACACACTGAGCTATTAGGGAATGGGAGAACAGGTTATAATTTGTAGAATACAAGAAGAAAAAGATTGTTCCACCACCAGGAGCAAAACGGTAACTGTGACGAACCCGCACCTCGCAGCCCCGTCTGACGTCAACTATGCCAAGCCCACGAGATACGGTTTCATCACCGGTCTCCAAGACGTGACGTTACACCCTCCCTGGGAGCACGTAAGGTCAGCTTGGTACAGTTTACACAGATACCCCCTGTCCACACAGACATGAGAAGTGAGAGAGGGTGATCCACGCTGCCTCTGGTGTAACTCCACACTCGCTTGCACCCCTGACAAGCTGAGAGGACCTTGTCACTGCTCCAGTGAAACAGCACCCTGTTAGCTCGGCAGACTGCCACCAGTCCCTCATTAGATATAAGCCCTGTCTGCTAGCAGGATTATATCGGGGCAGGAACCACCCTAGGTAGCTATAACTATGCCGAAACACAGACGTGGGAATTCGTGGACCGAGATACAAGGACAGCACAAGATTAAAATTATATATTTAATTGCCTTAAGGGTGCACTAGACAATACACAATATACACAGAGAATATATACAGTGGTCGGATGTGCAAATACAGGTGGTATGATACAACAGAGTTAAACAGAGCAAGAGTCAGTTACCAGGTGGATGAGCCGTCCTTTGGGTTATGATGAATTCTGGGTTGCTGTAATCCTTGGCTGTAGTCACATGGGGGCAGTGATGTCAGCAGTTTGTCCAGAGTCCCTCCATACACATTACTCTATGGCCCCCTTCAGAGAAAGACGCTGGCCTCTGGCCTGCATTGGCCTTTTCACCTGCAGTCGGTCACTCTCCTCCCTTCCTCTGGGAGGAGTCCATCCTCCCTTCCTTGTCCTGGTAGCCAAAGACCCACGAAACCCATTATGGCCCATAGCTCCATACCGGAAAGTCACAGGGAGATGGTTCTGGGACCAACAGATCCGCCTGGGTTCTGGCTACAGGTGGAGGCCAAACATGGCACCGTTACTAGGTTCCTTCTGGGAGATCTCTGTATCTCCCCTTCCTGGCATCCTACCCCCAAACTATGACCAGGGGAATGTCCGTCTTGGCCACAGGGTCGCAGATATGTAACTGGTTTATGCCTGTGATGGAAGGGCAATTCATAATTCCTTATGAACCCCCAGTTCCATGATGTCTGATGGATCCTTTTGTTCTGATGACCAGTGCAGCCCCCCCCCCTCCAGCATTCATCCTCCCAGAAAGGGTTGAGTTGCCATTGTGAGTGAGGTGTGAACTGCAAACATGTGGTTTGCTTTGAAGCCAGGCCCCCTGTGGAGTCTGCTCCCTCTGCTAGCTGACAGCAAATGGTGGAATTAGATCATGGCTGGAAGTAGATCATAACTCCACATTCCTCACAGTAACAATGCAGTTACATGACAAGAATCTGCATAACTAATCATACGCTAAACAGTTGCAAGTCCAATTTATGTATGAGATAGCCAAGATGATTGTCTATAAAATGATGGTAGGCTCACGTTCGAAGCTGTAGTGGATGGTGAGATATGGAGCCTGAAAGTCAACAGTTCAAAACTTTGTTACCCTTTTGCGCATCAGTGTACAATATAAAACGTCAGCAGGGCCATTGCTGTTATTAATTAATAAAAACACATAAAACGATTAATAATTTGTACATAAAACACTCATTGTGAGACATATCAGATGAGAGAAACATTTAGGCCTCATGAAAAAAAAATCCGTTAAAAACGAACACACAGTCAGTTTTTCATGGCCATTTTGCATCAGTGTGGAGGTGGAAAAGGAAGGTGGATCAAACTGAGGTGGAACTGTTGCAAGATGCATTGTTGCAATAATGGTGTCGATTACTGACAGGCAGGGGCGTTGCTAGGGCCCCAATGCATATTGACCAATTCTCTAAGTTGACTAACCGACCCCAAATCCCCCACCACTGCAAACACTAGCACTGAAGACATTTTACTGTACTTGCTATACAGCTATACCTCTCACATCCAGTGCCTCCCAGGTGACGTCTCCTCTCATGTAGATCTCCTCTGTCATCATCTTCTCCATTAGGTCCGGACAACTTCTCTCAGCCTCCTCATCTCTGCAGAGTGTGACACACGGACATCTTAGGTTATTCACTTTTCTGTACCCCCAAATACTATTCTGAAGAAAAATGAGTGCCATACAGATAATCTTCCCTATAGTAATAGTGCTCCTCATAGTCCCACCAATAGTAATTCCCTTCTAGAATGCCCTCATTAGTAATACTGCTCCCTACAGTGCCCCCAACAGTGATAGTGCTCCCCAGGAGTGCCTCCATTAGTAGGAGCCCTCCAGTATTAATAATGCCCTTACTGAGCCCCTCAGTATAAATAAGGCCCCCTATTGTTCCCCCAGTGGTAATAAAGCTATCTACAGAACCCTCAGTATTAATAAGGCCCCCACAGTGCTCTTAGTAGAAATAAGGTGGATCTATAAGTCCCTCCTATAGAGCCCCCAGTAGTAATAAGAATGCCTAATGTCCCCTGGATTTAAAATGCCCCCACAGTGCCCCCATTAATTATATCACCCCCAACTGTTATAATGCTCACCCTGACGTGCTCCAGTATTTATATCACCCCCTACTGTTATAATGCCCCTAACGTTCCCCCAGTATTTATACTGCCCCCTACTGTTATATTGCCTTCCCTGAAGCACCCCAGTATTTATATTGCCCCCTGTAATTATATTCCTCCGTTTAGTGTCCTCAGAAATTAGAATTCCTCAGCCCCTCCACCATGCAGTTCCATGTAAATAACATTATTTCACTCCCTCCATCATAGAGTCCCATATAAATATCACACAACCTCTCCAGCCCCCTCCAATTATACAGTCCCATGTAAATAACATCCCTCTCTACCTACCGCCCCCTCCAAAATACAGTTCCATGTAAATAACAACATCACACCATCTCTCCTGCCCTCTCCAATATACAGTGCCACGTAAATAGCATCAGCCCCTTCCGAGCCGATTTCAACATACAGTCCCATGTAAAGAACATCACCCTCTCCACAGCCCCCTTCAACATACAGCCCCATGTAAATAACATTACCCCTCAACATTCAGTCCCGTGTAAATAATATCACTCCCTTCCACAGCCGCCTTCAACATATAGTCCCATGTAAATAACATCACCCTGCCCTAGCAACCTCCAACATGCATTCCCATGTCAATAACATCACCCCCTCAATTTTTAGTCCCATGTAAATAACTTCCCTCCCTTCAGCCCTAATATACAGTCCCAGTTAAATAACCACAACTCCCAGCATCGCTCTGCCTCTCCCTTCACTTACCTCTCCTCATGTAGCAGACCTCACCTCAGCTTCTTCCCAGGACTTCTCTTCACTGCTGAGCCATCATCGCAGGTCCTTTTCAGCTACTGCATTTAGAACTGATCACATGACCTGTGATGTCATCACAGGTCCTTCAGCTCTTGCAGGGCATTAGATTCAATTGTATTGCTGTCCTGAAGACGGCAATACAGTTGTATCTATCTGGCAGGCAGGATATTCGGGGCCTGGGACAAGACATCAGAGGCCCAGTCCCCGAATGTTTTAACCTAGCAACGTCCCTGCTGACAGGGCCAGGCATGATGATGTTTTCACTGCCTGGCCCTGTCAATCAAAGAGCAGAGGGTGCGGCAATTGCAGAGAGAGCAAAGCCTCTAGGTGTAATGGCAACGTCCCGTTGCTCCTAGAGACTCATCTGCATATATTAAAACTTCATTTTTCTCAGCAATGCAGGCACATAGGAACATGGGACCAACACAGATGCCTTCAGCTGCCAAGCGCACATGTAACAGGTCAGACATCTTCATAGGTACAAATCTGCTAACAGAAGTTTATGGCTAATAGGACTATAGCTTTCCCAAGATGTAAATCGATTCATGCAGATTTAATTCATATGACTTGGAAGTACCCTAAGCTCCACCACTATTGGTTGAATGTTCTTCAAAGATTAGAAGATGTATTTAATATTAAAATCCCAAGTGAGGCAGTAAACTGTGTTTTAGGTAGTAAAATAGGGTTAATAGGCTCCAAAGAGAATTTGTTGGTGGCTTTTAAAGGCCTGATACTCATCCGTAGGACCATATTGTTGATTTGGAAGTCTGTTAACCCTCCTGCGGTGCAGCATTGGGAACACCAGATGGATAGCTTGTTAAATGTTAATATGAACTCAGATATAATTGGCTGAAATGTGAGGGGTGTTATTCAATATTGGGTTCATTGGAACAAACATTCTTCTCTTTGATCTAAGGTCAAATAGTAATGGGTTTCTTTCGTTGGCTCATTGTTTTCCTTCGTAGACCAACCCCTGGAACCGCCATGTTTCTTTAGGTCAGCCTATTCTCCTTTCATCTGTCTCACATTAAAGAATTTGCTAATAACTCTGGGGCTTGGCATACACAAACCTTTCTTCCTAATGACTGTCCCAATCACCACAAAAAGAGGACCTGTTACCTTTTCTGACATGTCTGTTTTTACTTGCGTTCCTCACGTGATAACAATTGTGGGGCATGTTTTCATAAAACTGTATGTTGTGTCACTCATTTTTTACTCATCCTTTATAAATGAATTGTCAGCAGTCTGCAATAAAGGTCCAAATGGGTGTTACTAATAGGAAGGGGGGGGGGGGGGGGTCTGTGCACAATCTGACACTATTCAATCAGTGGTGCCAGTATTAGACCATACAGGTGGACCTTTATTGCAGACTGCTGACAATTCATTAATAATTTGCTAGTAAGAATAAAAAAGGAGTGGTACAACATACAGTTTTATGAAAATAAGCTATTACATGGGGAATGCATACTAAAATAGACATGTCAGGAGAGGTGGCAGGCTCTCTACATGTATTTCCAGTAGTACAGGGGGTAACTTAGGTGAACAGGTATAATCTGAACTATGAGACTTCTTTAGATTTTTACACTTACTAGATGAGTGTTTGAGACATTCATAGGATTTTGAGAAATCAGCAGCACGACTATGTGCAGGATATGTAATCCCAAGTAAAGGTGTGCAACCAGTTTAAATGGTCAATGTAAGATTCATTAAAGGGGTTGTGCAGCCGTTAATATTGATGACCTATCTTCAGGATAGCATATACAACCACAAAATAAAGAAATACCACATATGAAGGCTGCACATCATATTAAAATATATAATTTATTTAGACACAAAAAAACAAAAATTAAAATCATTGTATACAATTACAAAACTGTGTGTAGAGTACACATCTTATCCAACACACCACTGCAACCATTACATTCAAGATCAGAACAAATATATGCCGCCAAAGTAGTACAAAGTAAGTGAATAAAACATCAAAAGATTATATATAACGCATAATACTTATCAGATGTAGTAAGTAGTGTTGAGCGAACAGTTCGAGCATAGTTCGGGTCCGTACCGAATTTTGGGGTGTTCGTGACACGGACCCGAACCCGAACTTTTTCGTAAAAGTTCGGGTTCGGGTTCGTCGTTCGGCATGTATTTTGGCGCATTTTGAAAGGCTGCAAAGCAGCCAATCAACATGCATCATACTACTTGCCCTAAGATGCCATCGCAGCCATGCCTACTATTGGCAAGGCTGTGATTGGCCAAGTGCAGCATGTGACTCAGCCTCTTATAAGCTTGTGCGCACGTCGGGACGTGCTCACTCCCGATGTGAATAGAACAGGGATAGACGCAGCTGATGCTAGGGCGAGAATAGGCAGGGATAATTGAATAACTGGAAGCAAATTTCTCTCCTCCACCTGTGATTCATCTGAACAACTGCAGCTGAGCTGCTTTTTTGATAGGGATTGGCTATTTTTAGAGTGGCCAGAGTGATTTTTCCATCCACATGTACCCGGGCTGACCGCCGGCCGCCATTTTGCGACTTGTAGTGCTGCAGCAGAAGCTGCCACAGTGTGCATTCCAAAGCTCCAAACAAGTCAGACATCTACACCTGGGATTCAGACCAATAGCGATTTAGCAGCACAGTCCAAGGCTATTTTTTTTAAAGGTTGTGCAGACCATTTTGTGGCACATGTTACTGGGCTGATAGGCGGCGGCCATCTTGGGACTAGTGCTGCAGCACAATCTCTCCCAACGTCCATTAATCACTTGTAATAGTGGTCTGTGCCATAGAAATCCTACATCAGGGACTTGGGTGTGCTTGTGTCACCCCTACTAATACCAGTCCACCTGTAATCCATACAGTGAAAAGCCATAAAGTATTCCAGTGAGGGAATTTTTTTTTTATTTAAAAAAGGCCAAGTTAGTTTATCTGGCGTTCAATATACTAGATACAGTTAGGCCTGCGTTTCATACATCTGGAATTAGCAAACTAATGTGCTGGGGTTGGGAAAACATATATGTACCCATACTAGAATCTGTCAAAGAAAGCGGTACTCACATATAACAGTCATTCCATCTGTAATCCATACAGTCAAAAGACTGAAAGTATTCCAGTGAGGGGATTTTTTTTATTTAAAAAAGGCCAAGTTATTTTATCTGGCGTTCAATATACTAGATACAGTTAGGCCTGCGTTTCATACATCTGGAATTAGCAAACTAATGTGCTGGGGTTGGGAAAACATATATGTACCCATACTAGAATCTGTCAAAGAAAGCGGTACTCACATATAACAGTCATTCCATCTGTAATCCATACAGTCAAAAGACTGAAAGTATTCCAGTGAGGGAATTTTTTTTATTTAAAAAAGGCCAAGTTAGTTTATCTGGCGTTCAATATACTAGATACAGTTAGGCCTGCGTTTCATACATCTGGAATTAGCAAACTAATTTGCTGGGGTTGGGAAAACATATATGTACCCATACTAGAATCTGTCAAAGAAAGCGGTACTCACATATAACAGTCATTCCATCTGTAATCCATACAGTCAAAAGACTGAAAGTATTCCAGTGAGGGAATTTTTTTTATTTAAAAAAGGCCAAGTTAGTTTATCTGGCGTTCAATATACTAGATACAGTTAGGCCTGCGTTTCATACATCTGGAATTAGCAAACTAATGTGCTGGGGTTGGGAAAACATATATGTACCCATACTAGAATCTGTCAAAGAAAGCGGTACTCACATATAACAGTCATTCCATCTGTAATCCATACAGTCAAAAGACTGAAAGTATTCCAGTGAGGGAATTTTTTTTTTATTTAAAAAAGGCCAAGTTAGTTTATCTGGCGTTCAATATACTAGATACAGTTAGGCCTGCGTTTCATACATCTGGAATTAGCAAACTAATGTGCTGGGGTTGGGAAAACATATATGTACCCATACTAGAATCTGTCAAAGAAAGCGGTACTCACATATAACAGTCATTCCATCTGTAATCCATACAGTCAAAAGACTGAAAGTATTCCAGTGAGGGAATTTTTTTTATTTAAAAAAGGCCAAGTTAGTTTATCTGGCGTTCAATATACTAGATACAGTTAGGCCTGCGTTTCATACATCTGGAATTAGCAAACTAATGTGCTGGGGTTGGGAAAACATATATGTACCCATACTAGAATCTGTCAAAGAAAGCGGTACTCACATATAACAGTCATTCCATCTGTAATCCATACAGTCAAAAGACTGAAAGTATTCCAGTGAGGGAATTTTTTTTTTATTTAAAAAAGGCCAAGTTAGTTTATCTGGCGTTCAATATACTAGATACAGTTAGGCCTGCGTTTCATACATCTGGAATTAGCAAACTAATGTGCTGGGGTTGGGAAAACATATATGTACCCATACTAGAATCTGTCAAAGAAAGCGGTACTCACATATAACAGTCATTCCATCTGTAATCCATACAGTCAAAAGACTGAAAGTATTCCAGTGAGGGAATTTTTTTTTTATTTAAAAAAGGCCAAGTTAGTTTATCTGGCGTTCAATATACTAGATACAGTTAGGCCTGCGTTTCATACATCTGGAATTAGCAAACTAATGTGCTGGGGTTGGGAAAACATATATGTACCCATACTAGAATCTGTCAAAGAAAGCGGTACTCACATATAACAGTCATTCCATCTGTAATCCATACAGTCAAAAGACTGAAAGTATTCCAGTGAGGGGATTTTGCTTATAAAAAATAATATATTTCATTGTGGTGCGAGTTGAATCGCAACAATGAAGAAAAATACTATTAAGGGACGAGGACGCGGTCGTGGTGGTGTCCGTGGAGCCTCTGTTGCTGGTAGAGGACGTGGCCGTTCGGCCCCAGGCGCACACAGTAGGGAACGAACTCCCTCAACTAGCCGGCAGAATGTACCGCAATATCTCGTGGGGCACAATGCCGCTCTTAGGATGGTAAGGCCTGAGCAGTAGTGATGTCGCGAACATAAAATTTTCAGTTCGCGAACAGCGAACGCGAACTTCCGCAAATGTTCGCGAACTGGCGAACCGGGCGAACCGCCATAGACTTCAATAGACAGGCGAATTTTAAAACCCACAGGGACTCTTTCTGGCCACAATAGTGATGAGAAAGTTGTTTCAAGGGGTCTAACACCTGGACTGTGGCATGCCGGAGGGGGATCTATGGCAAAACTCCCATGGAAAATTACGTAGTGGACGCAGAGTCGGGTTTTAATCCATAAAGGGCATAAATCAACTAACATTCCTAAATTGTTTGGAATAACGTGCTTTAAAACATCCAGTGTGTGTATACGATCAGGTATGATGTTGTATCGATCAGGTAGTGTAAGGGTTACGCCCGCATCACAGACATTGACAGACCAAACTCCCCTTTTAATGCACCGCAAACAGTTCATTTGCACAACCGCAAACTCCCCATTTGCACAAGGTTGGATACCAAGCTAGCCACGTCCCGGTGATGTCATTGAAGGTTTCTTCCTCCACCCAGCCACGTACAACACCAAGGGTCCCCGAAAGGTCAATTGAATTGATTTTTCGAACGGGGAGATGGTTAAAAAAACGCTGGCTCCCTCCCCTTTGTTTTTATCCACGGTGACTGCGTCTGCGCCGTGCAATTTACTGTCACACCCGATATGAGTGGTATTTTCTGTAGTACTATTCTCATCAGTTTAATCCCTCTAACGTCCCCGACTCCCCAATCTGGGGGCCATTTATTAAACAGATTTTTCGGACGGGGAGATGGTTAAAAAAACGCTGGCTCCCTCCACTCTGTTTTAATCCACGGTGACTGCGTCTGCGCCGTGCAATTTACTGTCACACCCGATATGAGTGGTATTTTCTGTAGTACTATTCTCATCAGTTTAATCCCTCTAACGTCCCCAATCTGGGTGCCATTTATTGAATAGATTTTTCGAACGGGGAGATGGTTAAAAAAAACCTGGCTCCCTCCACTCTGTTTTAAACCACGGTGACTGCGTCTGCGCCGTGCAATTTACTGTCACACCCGATATGAGTGGTATTTTCTGTAGTACTATTCTCATCAGTTTAATCCCTCTAACGTCCCCAATCTGGGGGCCATTTATTGAATAGATTTTTCGAACGGGGAGATGGTTAAAAAAACGCTGGCTCCCTCCACTCTGTTTTAAACCACGGTGACTGCATCTGCGCCGTGCAATTTACTGTCACACCCGATATGAGTGGTATTTTCTGTAGTACTATTCTCATCAGTTTAATCCCTCTAACATCCCCAATCTGGGGGCCATTTATTAAATAGATTTTTTGAACGGGGAGATGGTTAAAAAAACGCTGGCTCCCTCCACCGATATGAGTGGTATTTTCTGTAGTATTATTCTCATCAGTTTAATCCCTGTTACGTCCCATATCAGGAATTGCCTTTTATGAAAAAAAATTTAGGCCGGGTACCTTCGACTGCCTTCACAGTGACAGACCAAACTCTCATACACTAAACTGAATTGATTTCAGGAACCGGGAGATGGAAAAAGCAGCTTGGTCGGTCCTCTTACTCCCAAATTGGGGCACTGCGCGTGCACAGAGCAATGTGCTGTGACACCCTATATGAGTGGTGTCTTAACTAGTACTATTGCTATCAGTTTAATCCCTGTTACGGACCCTATCCGGTCGAATTGATTAACCATTGTCGAATCCCCCATTGACATCCCCCTTATAAGCTGTGTAAAGCATATTTTTTAGTTTGGTTTTGAACTGCTGCATCCTTTCCGACTTTTGGTAATTTGGTAACATTTCTGCCACTTTCTGCTTATACCGGGGGTCTAGTAGCGTGGCCACCCGATCGCTTTTGGTCTGACCATAATGAAGCAACGGCCTTATCATCTGGGGTGTGGCAACATTGCCAACACACTTTTATAGAGGTGATGATGATTGCTTCATTGTGATACGCAAGCCCCTTCACCACAACAAGGTAACGATCACGAAGGGGAATTGACACTTGTATGTGCCTTTTTTTTTTGGTTTGTTTTTGCAGCCACAGTGCTGCACCATAGGACAGAAAAATTAGGCATGTACACATGCCTGAAAAATAATGGCACTGTTGCAGACGCTATTGTAGCAGCGGCCGGAAAAATTTATGTTTTCCAGGCAGAAAAGTGACTAAAACATTACGGCTTGAACCCTAGTTGGTGGTGGAGAATTCACGAAAGTCATCCGGTATGCAGACATTAAATACAGCAGCGTGGGGACCATTTTGAGGCCAAGGCATGTAATCAGGCCTTTTGTTAGTCAAACGTATCCCCCACTGTCAGTCCCTTCGGGATCCATGCCTCATTCATCTTTATGAAGGTGAGGTAATCAACACTTTTTTGACCGAGGCGACTTCTCTTGTCAGTGACAATGCCTCCTGCTGCACTGAAGCTCCTTTCTGACAGGACACTTGAAGCAGGGCAGGCCAGAAGTTCTATCGCAAACTGGGATAGCTCAGGCCACAGGTCAAGCCTGCACACCCAGTAGTGAAGGGGTTCATTGCTCCTCAGAGTGTCGATATCTGCTGTTAA
>NC_053394.1:78256559-78339463 GCF_905171765.1 Bufo bufo | reverse complement strand
AGCGGACATGGTATGCAGGTAGATACGCCCCACACGTATCACCAGCCTAAACTAGCTTCCTCAGGGGTCCATGTAACAAGGGCTAGTGTGCCAATTATATATATATATATGATGGTAAATCACCAAAGATAAGAGTCACCTGTATGAGAACGATTGGCAGGAGGTGGGCAGGGAGGTGTGGTGCAGCTGCAAAAGATTCCCCAGTGTAGGGTCCATACACACTAATGACGGCGCCATCCAACATGGGACAACGTGCAAACCATGATGCGCTCTTATGCCAACCTCCTTTTGGGTTGGTGAGAGGAGGCACACGTGCATTCATTGGATTTGTTCCGGAGACATGTTGTGGGCTGGTATCGCTACATCGATGATGTTTTGTTTTTTTGGCTTACTTCATTATCGTAGCTTTCATCCAGCCCACCTTAGGAAGGGAATACAGAAGGGTCAGTTCCTAAGATTCTGTCGCAATTGCACTTGCAGTTGCACTATGACCGACTTTGGGGAGGCTTCTGCTGACCTATCACTACGTTTTGAGAGCAGGGGATACCCAAAAAAGGTAATCAATATTAACGGCTGCACAACCCCTTTAACGGGTTATCCAGATTTGTACACTGATAGTTTATCTTACTGGTGGGAGTCCTACTCCAGTGACCCCCCACAAATAAGTTATGTGTTCCAGCAGCTTGAGCACCAAAGCTCCTTCTCTGCTGTACCCACATAGCATGTTTTGGGCGCTTGTTATGTTTCCAGGTCCACTGCACCAGCTGGCTATGTAGGTTTGGCTCTTGATATTTGACCCTATGTCGGTCTGTCTGTATCCTCAATTCTAGGGCCTCACCTTACCTTACATTTGCTATATTTGTTTTATTGTATCGCTTTATATGCTGGTTGATAACGCATACACTCATATGTGATAATTCAGTGGACCTGTGTGTGTCGGTTACATATATTTTATTGCATACCGCACTTTGTTCTATATTGTATACAATTTTTTAATGCGTGTGTGTTGTTGTGTCCAATAAACTTTATATATATTTTTATATCCCTTTATGGTCGGATGTGCATTTATGGGGTGGTTCTTTTGACTCTCTCTTGGGTCAGATCATTTGTCATATGTTTTACTATTGAACCTGTCCTGAGGATAGGTCATCAATATCAGATCAGCGGGGGTCCGATCAGCTGTATGAAGAGAAAGCAGTGCTCGTACAAGTGCTGCCTTCTCTTCTCTGCTTTATTAACTTGCTTGTTGCAGCAATTGCAGTGGCAAGAAGTGTAATTACAAGTATGCGAGTATGCGAGTGGACAGCTCCATCCTTAAACAGATAGAGCTGTGCTATAGAAGCTGACAGTCCATACAAGCGTTAAATACTGCTGTTATATTCTGGTTTTAAAAAAACACCCATTTTGTGCAAGATACTTCATTTGTGGCCTTTGCTGCATTTGTGACAGTCCAATACAACCAGACAATACTGCTGTTACATTGTTGGTTGACAAATTAAAAAATGTTGTGACCGTGAAGTAATTGTATAAAATTCGCTTGTCACACTGTTGTGTGACCTCAAGAAATGTTTCCTCTTTATGACACCGGCACTGCCTTACTGTCAGTGAACGTAATTGTTGACTATTGGCGGTTACATTGTCGCCTGACATAAACCATCTGTAAGTTTGAAAAAAAGGGGGGGGGCGACCCCAGGGGTGCCAAAGAGGGGTAGAGAAAAGGGGGGGGCCTGTGCCCACCTAATGCACCCACACCGACACCCCTAAACAGATTACTCGGCTCAAGCTCCCGAGCACAATATCAGAAAACCAAAGAAAATGGAGCTCAAAATGCCAGATAATAAATATAAAAATATATTTTATTGTAACATAATAAAACATGAGAATTACATACAAGGGATGCAGTAAGGCAGGGAACAAAAAGGAGCAGGGGAAGGGAAGAACGGCGCCACCCTGGGAGGGGCACTCCGGTCATAGATTGTAAATGTATAAAATCGACTGGATAAATGTATAGTGAAGAAATGTGAATAAATTACCCGCAGATGGACAATAAGTGTAGATAAGAAAGGCGAGTCAAAAATAATAATTGCAGAGCCCACGCTCACATGGGCATATGCACCCGGCCAAAAGGAAAAAAACTGATAATAAATGTACATAAAATAGGAGAAAACCAGGAGATGGAAAAGCAGATGTGACTCACCAAATTCAGACCAGGAGTGGACCAACCAGGATGGCGCTACCCCAACGCGCGTTTCGGCGTGCCTTCATCCTGTTGGCCGGGTGCATATGCCCATGTGAGCGTGGGCTCTGCAATTATTATTTTTGACTCGCCTTTCTTATCTACACTTATTGTCCATCTGCGGGTAATTTATTCACATTTCTTCACTATACATTTATCCAGTCGATTTTATACATTTACAATCTATGACCGGAGTGCCCCTCCCAGGGTGGCGCCGTTCTTCCCTTCCCCTGCTCCTTTTTGTTCCCTGCCTTACTGCATCCCTTGTATGTAATTCTCATGTTTTGTTATGTTACAATAAAATATATTTTTATATTTATTATCTGGCATTTTGAGCTCCATTTTCTTTGGTTTTCTGACATCTGTAAGTTTGGTTGGTGAACGCAAAGAATGAAGAGAGCGTCAAATAAGGGACGTGGCCCCGGTCGTGGTGCTGCTGGTGTTGGTGGAGCTCCTGTTGCAGGGAGAGGACGTGGTCGATCTGTATCAGCCAGGGCTGGGACAAGGCCATTTGGTGCCCAGGGCGAAGATGGCAAACTGCGCCCCCCCCCCCCCCCGTTTTTAAGAAAGAATCAATGTTGTTTCAAAACAAGAATATACTTAAAGCAATAGAACAAAGGACTGTGGGACTTTGAAAGTCACAGACACTATAAAGTTCCCCCCCATCATCATGTGCCAGTATAAAGTCCCCCCCATCATCATGTGCCAGTTTTGTAATAAGCCCCCCCAATGTGCCAGTAACACTATTGTAAAAAAACAAACAAAAAAAAAACACTTATACTTACCTAAGTGTCAGCGATGCGATGCAGCCTCTTCCTGTGTCCCACGCTGTAATGTAAGGCTCAGGCGGCACGATGACGTCATTGCGCCGGCCTCTGATAGGCTGCCGGCCTAGTGCCTGCAGCCAGGGGCGTACATAAAAATCACTGGGCCCCATAGCAGGAATCTAAATTGGGCCCCCATTCCCCTTTTATAGCCCCTCCCTTTGTTCCATGAACTATTCTTGCTGCTGCGTTTTATAATTTATGCCATCAGGGCCGGAATGGGATTACAAAACAGCCCTGGCACACAAAAGAGGTATAATAGATGCAGATGTATATTATATACAGCAGTGTACAGTTATGTGAGGTACGCGGTATAATAGATGCAGTGTGTACAGGTATATAGTATATTCCCTAGTGTTCTGATATGTGAGGTACAGGGTATAATAGATGCAGTGTGTACAGGTATATAGAATATACAGCAGTGTACTGATATGTGAGGTACGGGGTATAATATATGCAGTGTATACAGTATATACAGTAGTGTAATATGTGAGGTACGAGGTATAATAGATGCAGTGTGTACAGGTATATAGTAAATACAGCAGTGTATTGACACCTCGTACCTCACATATCAGTACACTGCTGTATATACTATATATCTGTACACACTGCATCTATTATACCTCGTACCTCACATATATAGTATATACAGAAGTGTACTGATATCTGTACACATAGCTTCTATTATACCTCATACCTCACATATCAGTGCACTGCGGTATATACTATATATCTGTACATATTGCATGTATAATACTGTGTAATATATGCAGTGTGTGTGCATGTATGTGTGTGTATATATATATATATATATATATATATATATATATATATACAGAGCAGTGTATTGATGTGACACATAGAAGGTATAATACTGTAGATGCAGTGTTTATAGAAATATGTGGTCAGTTATGCATTATAGTCACTGTGAGGTACATGAGGTAGTGGTAACTGTCTGAAGTAGTATACATGAGTGAGCAATGAGTAAAAACAGGGCATGGAGGGGGGGGGGGGTAAATGATGAAAAGTGGAGGACCTCCTCTTACCTCTCCATTCCAGTCTGTATGGATCAATACAGAGCTGCTTGTGTACTTTTAATACTTGCTGTTAGGGGTTGAAGGACCTGTGATGATGTCATCACAGGTCCTGGCAGATGTACCTTTGAAACCTAGGAACTACACCATTTTTGGTGCAGTTCCTTTGCTAGATTCTGCAGGACCTGTGATGTTGAAGATGATGTCATCACAGGTCCTGGCAGATGCACTGTTCTAACCTGGGAACTACACTTTACACTGTGCAGTTCCCTTACAGGACCTGTGATGACATCATCAAAGGTCCTTTAGCTTTAGAAAGGTAAACAGGAGTAATTAGGGGGCGGGGCCTCTCCTCCACTTCGGTGCCTGCCTGCAGCCTATCAGAGGAAAGGGAAGGGACACGCCTCTCCCTCCCCTGCACCTCCGCTGGCACAGACAGTTTACAATGGAGATGAGCGCAATGGAAGCGCTCATCTCCCTGTGCCCGGCGGCGGCTGCTCACTTGGGGGGGGGGGGGGTCATTTTAGTTGGGGGGGCACATGGGGGGGCACAGCATGATGTAGGGGGGGGCCGTGGCTGGCACTTCACCTGCGCCCCCCTCCTGTCCGCAAATGGTAGCGCCCAGGGCACCCGCTCCTTCGGCCCCTGCCTTGTACCGGCCCTGGTATCAGCTACACGCACAAGTGAAACACCTTCATCAGGTGCGAGTAGGCGACAGAACCTTCAGCGTTATTTGGTAGGGCCGAATGCGGCTCTACTAATGGTGAGGCCAGAACCAGTACAGGTGATAGTAGATTGGGTTGTAACGGTCGCGTACACACACACACAGGGGGGGAGGGAAGTGACCACTGCGCTCCACCCTTACCCCTGGCCCTGCCTACTTGCCTCGCGAGTCCTAATGACAGGGGACAACTGGACGGCAATCCCTAACTTTGAATAAGTGCAGGGATGACAGACAGACAAACAACAGGACGTGAACGGACCGAGTCAATACCAGGAAAGCTACAAAGTACAAATGGAGCAAGCAGAGAATTGTCAGGAGAAGCCGGGGTCATAAATACCAGGAGAGCAGCAAAGTACACAGGGAGCAGGCAGAGGATCGTCAGGAATTCAGCAGGAGGTAAGTAAGCCAGGAAAGACCAAATCACAGGTGGAACCTAAATTAACAGGCAACCTGTGGCCAGCAGGCTACCTGTATTTATAGTGGGGAGTGAGGATCATGTGACGTGGCCAGCGTCACATGACCGACAGACCAACCAGTCGAGCACCGAGTGATCATCTCGGCGCTCAAGGCAGACTTAGGAGCAGGGAGCCACCCAGCTAGTAAAGCCGCCCTGGGAATGAGGTCAAACACAGATCCTCATTCCCAAAGCTAAGCAACAGTTCTGCGGGCAATGGGGGACCGAGTGCACCTTCGGAACCCCGTTACAGTACCCGCCCCTTTACGAGGGGCCACCGGACCCAAGACTTCAGGCAATGGCTTTTCAGGGTGTTCTAAATGAAATTTTCGAACAAGTCTAGGAGCATGAACCTCCCTGGCAGGTACCAAAGATCTCTCTTCAGGTCCATACCCCTTCCAGTGAATCAGGT
Organism: Bufo bufo; assembly: GCF_905171765.1. Lineage (NCBI taxonomy): Eukaryota > Metazoa > Chordata > Amphibia > Anura > Bufonidae > Bufo > Bufo bufo. The sequence continues at coordinate 78,333,779 of NC_053394.1, read as the reverse complement.
ACTGCAAGGAATTACGCACCTTCCTGACATCCACTATTTTAGACACCACATACTCGACAGCATCATTAACAAGAACCGGTGGAGGTGAGGCTTTCGATGGTACTACCGGTTCAAAATATTTTTTAAGTAGAGATTTATGGAACACATTATGAATGTGGGATGACTCGGGCAGCTCCAACCTAAATGATACCGGGTTAATCACCTCCGTGATCTTATATGGTCCAATAAAACGAGGAGCAAACTTTTTAGAAATCTACCTTAAGAGAGATTCTTGGAGGACAACCATACCTTATCCCCAACCTGAAAATTCACCCCCCTTGAACGTCTCCTATCGGCCTTGAGTTTCTGAGAACTTTGAGCCTTTTCTAAGTTCGATTGAACCCGGGCCCAAACTGTGCACAGTTCAGAGGAGAACCTATCCGCCTCAGGGTTAGAGGAGGAGACGGATGACCCAGAATGAAAACGGGGATGGAAATCATGGTTACAAAAGAAAGGTGAAACCCCAGCAGAAGAATTGACACGGTTATTCAAAGCAAATTCAGCCAATGGAAGAAATTTCACCCATAATTGCTGGTCATCAGCAACATACAACCTCAAGAATTGTTCCACAGACTGATTAAGGCGTTCAGTCTGCCCATTACTCTCAGGGTCGTAGGCAGAGGAAAAAGACAATGAAATTTTACATTTTTGACAGACGGCCCTCCAGAATTTGGACACAAACTGCACACCCCTGTCAGAAACAATATTTTCCGGGATACCATGCAATCGAACAATTTCTTTCACAAAAATAGACGCCAGGGTTTTGGCATTTGGGAGTTTAGACAGGGGAATGAAATGGACCATCTTGCTAAACCTATCGACCACTACCCAAACTACAGTCTTACCCTCCGCCGGCGGTAGGTCAGTTATAAAGTCCATTGAGATATGGGACCAGGGTCTACTGGGAATGGGTAGGGGTCGTAGGTTACCAGCAGGGCGAGTCCTAGGTGTCTTGGACCTGGCACAAACCTCACAGGCTGACACATAGGACTTGACATCCCTAGTTAGAGTGGGCCACCAATAAGATCTAGAAACCAGATCCTTAGTGCCCTCAACACCCAGATGTCCACAAAAGGCAGAATCGTGACACTCACCCAACAGCTGGAGACGAAATTGTACGGGAACAAACAACTTATCTGTTGGGGTGGATACCGGTGCCAGATGTTGTTCAGACCTAATGCGAGCCGAGATATCCTGGGTAAGAGCTGCTAAGAAGATTTTTGCTGGTAGGATGGATTCAGGTGGTACCTCAGTAGGTTGAAAAGCCTGTAAGCTCCGAGATAATGCGTCCGCCTTCACATTTTTACTTCCCGGCCTGAACATAATGGAAAAATCAAAACGAGTAAAAAACAGAGCCCATCTGGCTTGACGGGGATTCAACCTCTTAGCAGACTCGAGAAACATAAGGTTTTTATGGTCAGTGACAACAGTTACACAATGCCTTGCCCCCTCCAGAAAATGCCTCCACTCCTCAAATACCCATTTAATGGCCAGCAGCTCCCTATTCCCTATGTCGTAGTTTCTCTCTGTGGGAGAGAATTTCCTGGAAAAGAAGGCACATGGTCTCAGGTTAGTGAGGCTAGCAGGACCTTGTGAAAGGACTGCTCCTGCGCCGTCCTCGGACGCATCCACCTCCACAATAAAAGGTTTCTCCTGATCAGGCTGGATCAGAATGGGAGCGCTACTGAATGCCTTTTTTAATTTTTCAAATGAAGAAATGGCCTCAGTAGACCAATTCTCCAAATACGCCCCTTTCTTTGTAAGGTCAGTCAACGGTTTAGCAATTACGGAAAAATTCATAATAAATTTACGATAGTAATTGGCGAAACCTAAGAACCGTTGTAAGGCCTTTAAGGATGAAGGTCTTACCCATTCCTTAATTGCTAGTACCTTACCAGGATCCATCTTGAAGGCGTGAGGAGTCAGAACATGCCCTAGAAACAGAATCTCCTGTACACCAAAGACACATTTCTCTTGCTTAGCGGATAGCTGATTCTCCCTCAACACCTCTAATACTTGTTTAACATGAGACACATGGGATTCGAAGTCAGGAGAGAATATCAAAATGTCGTCAAGATAGACAATAACAAATTTACCTAAGAACTCCCTAAGAATGTCATTCATGAAGTTTTGGAACACAGCTGGGGCATTGCTGAGTCCAAAAAGCATCACCTGATATTCAAAGTGTCCTACTGGGGTATTGAACGCCGTCTTCCATTCGTCTCCCTCCTTGATTCGGATTAGATTGTATGCCCCTTTCAGGTCAATTTTGGAAAACCAGGTTGCCCCCAGAACCTCGTTAAATAAATCCGGAATCAATGGGAGGGAGTATCTATTCTGGACAGTGATTTTTTTTCATCTCCGGTAATCGATACATGGCCTAAGACCACCATCTTTTTTCTTAACGAAGAAAAACCCCGCCCCCATGGGAGAGACAGAAGGTCTAATATGCCCTTTACCAAGGCTCTCCTTAATATAATCTTCCATGGCCTTGCGTTCGGGCATAGAAAGATTATAAATTCGTCCCTTAGGAAACTTGGCCCCCTCTACTAACTCTATGGTACAATCATAAGGTCTATGGGGGGGGTAGAACCTCCGGGGTTGGTGATGAGAATACATCAGAATATTCTCTAACAACAGAGGGTAAAGTATCAGACTTTACTGAGACCCCAGCCTGTACCACGGACAAGCACGAGTCACACTTAGGCCCCCATCTCACCAACTCCCCATTGGACCAATCTATAGTGGGGTTATGTAGTCGGAGCCAAGGCAACCCTAGTACCACCTCAGCCGGTAGGTTCTCCAGGACTAAAAGCGAACATCTCTCTGAGTGGCACACCCACGGTTAGAGAAATCTCTGAGGTACATAAGCTCACCGTACCACCAATAAGAGGAGTAGCATCAATAGCCATGACATGAATAGGAGTTGGTAAGGCAAACATAGGAATACCCAATCTTACAGCATACTCAGAGTCAATAAAGCTAGCCGCTGAGCCAGAATCAATAAAGGCCTTACCCGCCCATTTATCTACTCCCAGAGAAATCGTAATGGGTACCGAAAGCTTACATTTAGAAAATTCAGGGTGCACCTGGTCTTTAGGTTGCCTTGCCTTTGGAGACTTGACAGAGAGGACCTTCTTAGGACACTGGTTGATCCAATGGTCAGGATCTCCACAGTAAAAGCATTCTCCACGTCTGCGGCGAAGATTCCCTCGGGTCATGCCAACCTGCATGGGTTCCTCGGTGGAGACCTCAGCATTGTCTCTGGGATAGGCCTCTGGCTGGACCACCATCTGGGAAGAGAACTGTTGTTCCTGTCGTCTCTCTCTAACCCGTCGGTCAAGTCGGACAACAAGGGTCATCATCTCCTCTAAGGTCTCTGGAAGTTGATAACTGACCAGAAGATCATTTAATTTATCAGACAGACCTGACCTGAACTGACTCTTCAGGGCTGGTTCGTTCCATCCTGAGGGGACACACCACCTTCTGAATTGGGTGCAATAATCCTCCGCTGGTAGATTGCCCTGAACCAGTGCCTTTAGAGTCGTCTCGGCTACTAGAGCCCTGTCTGGTTCATCATAGAGGGTACCCAGGGCCTGAAAGAACCCCTCCACAGAAGATAAACAACTGGCGCCAGCAGGTAAAGAGAACGCCCAGTCCTGGGGATCACCCTGTAATCGGGAAATGATAATGCCCACGCATTGACTCTCAGGGCCAGAGGATACGGGGCGCAAACGGAAGTACAGTTTGCAATTCTCCTTAAAAGAGAGAAACTTCTTCCGGTCTCCAGAAAAGGGTTCTGGGAGCTTAATCTGGGGCTCAAAATGCGGACTGGAGGCCTGAGGAGTGGAAGAGCCTTGCCCTAACTCAAAAGAACTGAGTCTTTCCCCTAACTCCTGCACCATCTGTGTCAGATTAGAGACATGGTCAGTCAGGGTCACCAGAGGATTCATTATACAGTGGTTATTGGGCCTGTTAATCTGTAACGGTCGCGTACACACACACACACAGGGGGGAGGGAAGTGACCACTGTGCTCCACCCTTCCCCTGGCCCTGCCTACTTGCCTCGCGAGTCCTAATGACAGGGGACAACTGGACGGCAATCCCTAACTTTGAATAAGTGCAGGGATGACAGACAGACAAACAACAGGACGTGAACGGACCGAGTCAATACCAGGAAAGCTACAAAGTACAAATGGAGCAAGCAGAGAATTGTCAGGAGAAGCCGAGGTCATAAATACCAGGAGAGCAGCAAAGTACACAGGGAGCAGGCAGAGGATCGTCAGGAATTCAGCAGGAGGTAAGTACGCCAGGAAAGGCCAAATCACAGGTGAAACTTAAATTAACAGGCAACCTGTGGCCAGCAGGCTGCCTGTATTTATAGTGGGGAGTGAGGATCATGTGACGTGGCCAGCGTCACATGACCGACAGACCAACCAGTCGAGCACCGAGTGATCATCTCGGCGCTCAAGGCAGACTTAGGAGCAGGGAGCCACCCAGCTAGTAAAGCCGCCCTGGGAATGAGGTCAAACGCAGATCCTCATTCCCAAAGCTAAGCAACAGTTCTGCGGGCAATGGGGGACCGAGTGCACCTTCGGAACCCCGTTACATGGGTGGCTGACAGTGCCTCCAGTTCCTTCACATTGTCTCCCACCCAGTCTCCTGCTGAAAGATCAGAGTTGGCACCTGTAGCCCATGGCCATCAGTCTTTCACCTCACCCCCTTGCAAATCAGCCAAGCAGTCTGAGCCCCAAGTCATGCAGCAGTCTCTTCTGCTTTTTGATGACTCTTAGCAGGGTTTCCCAGTACCATCCACATAGCCCTGCCCCATAAGTGAAAGAGATTGAGTGCACCGATGCCCAACCACTTATGTTTCAGGATGAGTACATGGGAGGACCACCGCAGCACGTCTCGGATGATGACGAAACACAGGTGCCAACTGCTGCGGCTTTCGAAAGTGTGCAGACCGACAAGGAGGGCAGGGGTGAAGACTGGGTGGAAGATGATGTGGAGGACGATGAGGTCCTCGACCCCACATGAAATCAAGGTCATGCGAGTGACCTGTCTAGTTCGGAGGAAGAAGCGGTTGTCACACAGAGCCACCAGCACTGCAAAGAGGAAGCAGGGTGCAAAAGTGGAGCAGCCGTCCCCTAGACAGTACGCCTGCTACTGCCCACTGCACCAAGGGACCGAGCACACCAAAGCCAGCTCCAAGGAGTTCCCTGGCGTGGCAGTTCTTCAGACAATGTGCTGACGACAAGACACGAGTGGTTTGCATGCTGTGCAATCAGAGCCTGAAGCGAGGAATAAACGTTCTAAACCTGAGCACAACCTGTATGACCAGGCATCTAAGTGCAAAGCATGAGCTGCAGTGGAGTAGACACCTCAAAAACCAAGAAAGGTCTCTGGCTCCTCCTGATTCCTCTTCTTCTGCAGTCTCGGCCTCTTCATCCACCTCTGGAGTGACAGTGGCACCTGCCACCCCACAAACAGAGGATGTGCCAGCAATGCTACCACCTGGGTCACCAAGCATCTCCACAATGTCCCATGGAAGCGTTCAGCTGTCTGTCTCCCAAACACTGGAGCGAAAGAGGAAGTACCCCCCTACCCACCCGCGATCCCTGGCCCTGAATGCCAGCATTTCAAAATTCCTGGCCTTTGAAATGCTGTCATTCCGTCTGGGGGAGACGGAGAGTTTTAAAAGCCTTATGGAGGTGGCTGTCCCACAGTACGACGTTCCCAGCTGCCACTACTTTTCCAGGCGAGCCATCCCTTCCCTGCACAACCAAGTGGGGGACAAAATCAGGTGTGCACTGCACAACGCCATCTGTGACAAGGTCCACCTAACTATGGATACATGGACCAGTAAGCACGGTCAGGGACGTTATATCTCCCTAACAGCACACTGGGTAAATACAGTGGCGGCTGGGCCTGAGGCGGATAGCAGTTTGGCGCATGTCCTTCTACCACGGAGGATTGCAGGGCGTTTCTCTTTCCCTCCTGTTGCTTCCTCCTCCTACTCCGCTTCCTCATCCGGTCAGCGTAACACCTTCCCTACCAACTTCCGCACAGCACATCTGTTTGGGGGACAAACCACACACCGCGCAGGATCTGTGGACAGGCATGGAACAACAGACCGATGAGTGGTTGGTGCCAGTGAGCCTTAAGCCCAGCCTGGTGGTGTGTGATAATGGGCGAAATCTCGTAGCAGCTCTGGACCTAGCCGGTTTGACGCACATCCCTTGCCTGGCGCATGTGCTGAATTTGGTGGTGCAGAAATTCCTTAAAAATTACCCTTATATGTCAGAGCTGCTGCAAAAAGTACGGGCCATCTGTGCGCGCTTTCGGCGTTCTCACCCTGCTGCTGCTCGCCTGTCAGCGCTGCAGCATAACTTCGGCATTCCCGCTCACCGCCTCATATGCGACGTGCCCACAAAGTGGAACACTACCTTGCACATGCTGGCCAGACTGTGCGAGCAGCAGCAGGCGATAGTGGAGTTTCAGCTGCAGCACGCACGGGTGAATGGCTTGGCGGAACAGCACCACTTCACCACCAATGAGTGGGCCTCTATGCGAGACCTGTGTGCCTTGTTGCGCTGTTTCGAGTACTCCACCAACATGGCCAGTGCCGATGACGCCGTTCTCAGCGTTACTATCCCACTTCTATGCCTCCTTGAAAAAACGCTTCGGGCGATGATGGAAGAGGATGTGGCACAGGAGGAGAAGAAAGAGGGATCATTTACAAGAGTTTCAGGCCAGTCATTCACAAGTGGCTCCGAGGGTGGGTTCCTGCACCCACATACGCCAGGTACACAATCTTCCAGCCAGGGCACAGTTCTGGAGGATGACAAGGTGGAGGATGAGGAGATGGAGAAGGAGGAACCGTGTTCACAGCAGAGTGGCACACAAACCAGCTCATGGGCATCAGTGGTGCGTGGCTGGGGGGATACAGAGGACACAGACGATACACCTCCCAGAGAGGACAGCTTGTTGTTGCCTCTGGGAAGCCTGGCACATATGAGCGATTACATGCTGCAGTGTCCCTGCAATGACCGCCTTGTTGGCCACATTCGAACTTATGCTGATTACTGGGTGGCCACGCTGCTGGATCCCCGTTATAAGGACAACATACCGTCCTTAATTCCGTCACTGGATCGTGATCGTAAGATGCGCGAGTACAAGCGCACGCTGGTAGACGCGCTGCTGATGGCATTACCACCTGACAGTAGGGGCACAGTGGAAGCACAAGGCGAAGACAGAGGAGGAGGAAGAGGTCACCAACGCAGCTGGGGCACCGCCAGCACCTCAGAAGGCAGAGTTAGCATGACTGAAATGTGGAAAAGTTTTGTCAGCATGCCACAACAACCAGCACCACCAGCTGATATGGAACGTCTTAGCAGGAGGCAGCATTTCAGCAACATGGTGGAGCAGTATGTGTGCCCACACCTACACGTACTGACTGATGGGTCTGCCCCCTTCAACTTCTGGGTCTGCCCCCTTCACATGGCCTGAGCTTGCCCTTTACGCCTTGGAGGTGCTGGCCTGCCCTGCAGCCAATGTATTGTCTGAAAGTTTGTTTAGCACGGCAGGAGGGGGTTATCACAGACAAGCGCAGCCGCCTGTCCACAGCCAATGTGGACAAGCTCACAGACATTAAGATCAACCAGGAAGGGATCCCACAGGACTTGTCTGTACCTTGTGCAGAATAGACATGTATACCGGCCTCACCCAGCCATTGTTGTACTCCAGCGCACTTTCTCTTTGTTTGTTTTTTTATATTTCCCAATGTTTTGGGGTCTACCCAAATTTGAACATTTTTTTTTTTTATTATTAAATAAAATTAACAAAAACAAAAAACAGTGTTGGCTACCTCCTCCTCCTCCACCGCCGCTTCCACCTACACCGCCACATCCACCGCCTCCTCAACCTCCTACTCCATATGGACCTCCTCCTCCAAGATCATTATTTTAAATTTTTACATATTTTATGTTATTTGAAGTCATTTCCCTATTCACATTTGTCTGCAGAGCACTAGCCATGCTCTTAACCACATTTTGCTGCCTTTTGCAGCCCTCTAGCCCTTTCCATGACTTTTTTAGAGCCATTTTAGTGCTCCAAAGTTCGGGTCCCCATTGACTTCAATGGGGTTTGGGGTCAAGTTCGGGTCAAGTTCGAGTGTCGAACTCAAAATTTTTTGTGAAGTTCGGCCGAACCCGTCGAACCCGAACATCCAGGTGTCCGCTCAACTCTAATGGTATTGGACAAGGAGGTTAGAAAAATAACACAATGAACCATACTTCATCAGCTTAGCATTGATTAGTTTCCATTATACACTGTACGTACAATACTGATCCCCCTGCACACATATACACACGTCAACAAATATTCATAGAGAAAATACAAAATCCACTGGAACATTTTGTATGATGCTTCTTTGTAAAACAGGTCTATTGACATTACTATAATGGGTTTCAAGATGGTGGACAGATTATCAAAAATGCACAGTTTGATCAACTACATGGTTATTATAAGATCAACTTGATATTAACCACCTAAAAGTCACACTAAAATTGAAAAAAAAAACTCCAGAAAATGTCACTTTTTTATTGTAGATTTATAAATATGTCTAAAGTAAATATTGTTGGCGCACAACTCAGGGGACCCAGCATTTTTAATCCCTTAGTGACATAATTCATTTTAGCCTTAGGACAAGTAACATTTCCCCTTCTGTGTTCCAGCAGTCATAACTTTTTAATTTATTCTTGTAAAAGATTTCTTGATTTTACGGCATGAGCTGCTGTTTTTTTTAGGAACCATTTTGGGGGGGCGCATATAGTGAATTTAATAACTTTCATTATTCTATTTTATGGGGGAAAGATAAAAAAACAACAATTTTGACATTATTTTGTGGAATTTATTTACATAATTTACTGTGTAGCATAAGTAACATTATAACTTTATTCTGTGGGTCAGTACAAATATAAAAATGTTGTGTGTATATATTGTGGGGATTCGCTCTGGTAGACAGGATAAGGGGACGCAGTATAGTGGCACCAACCAGTTCTTAAAACAAAAATTTCTGTGTTTATTCACACATAAACAAAAAGTCACATTCAACACAAAAAGTCACCTTTTGGTTTTGGTGTTAGTTTACACCCAGCTGGCAGTTCTGCCTCAAAGAGTTCATGAACAGACTTTAGGCGGCCTGTTTCCACTCACACTGGTCTCAGACCTCCAAGCCCAGCACAAGCCTCAGATCTCAATACAGAGATCCTTTCTGCTGAACCCAGCTGTCTTTTAAAGGCAGCTAGGTGTTGTCAAAACCCAGAACGGCACATGAGTCCAGTCCGGTGTTTGACCCCACCTGACCGCTAATCAGTCTAGCAGCACACGCTGGGAGAAAATACCTGCCTCCCCATATGTGTCACATACCCCCCTCCCCTTTGTTCAACTTTGAGGGGGTGAACACATGCCAAACAGTGCACCTGGTACAGGGCATCCGCGTTTCCCTGCAATCGGCCTGCTCTGTGTTCTACCGAGAACTTAAAATTCTGTAAGGATAAGAACCACCTGGTGACCCGGGCATTTCTCTCTTTGGCCTGGCTCATCCACTTGAGAGGGGAGTGGTCAGTCACCAGGCAGAATTTTCTCCCCAATAAATAATAGAGAAGAGATTCTAGTGCCCACTTGATAGGGGTCAGCTTACGGCTGAGGAAGACAACGGGATGCTCCTCCCCATTGACTTCCTGAGACAGTACAGCACCGAGGCCTACTTTGGAGGCATCGGTCTGTACTATAAACTCCCTTTTGAAGTTGGGCGTCACCAAAACCGGGGACCCGCACAGGGCCAACTTCAAAGCGGAGAAAGCCTCTTCCTCCGGATCATCCCAACGAACCATCATTGACTTTTGTCCCTTCAACAGTTCTGTCATAGGTACGGCTAGAGTAGCAAAGTGGGGGACAAATCTCATGTAATAGCCCACCATTCCCAGCAATGACTTTACTTGTCTAGTGGTGACAGGTCGGGCCAGTTCCGTATTGCCTCTATTTTGTTCAATTGGGGTTTGATGAGTCCACGCCCAATGACATACCCCAGGTACTTAGTCTCTTCTAACCCAATCGCACATTTTTTGGGGTTAGCATTTAGTCCAGCCTTCTGAAGGGAGTCCACTACCGCCTGCACCTTGGGCACGTGACTCTCCCAGTCGGTTCTATGAATGACAATATCGTCCAGGTAAGCCGAGGCATACCTACCATGGGGACGAAGAACAATGTCCATTAATCGTCGAAACGTGGCGGAGCCTCCATGAAGGCCAAAGGGTAACACCTTATACTGATACAGCCCCTCAGGGGTGATGAACGCAGTTTTTTCTTTGGCAGCCTCCGTTAAAGCCAGTTGCCAGTACCCTTTGGTGAGGTCCAAGACAGAGAAATACCTTGCCTGTCCTAACCGCTTGATTAGCTCATCCACCCGGGGCATGGGATTTTTCATCAAATTTATAAATCTCATTTAATTATCATTGGGCTGGCCCACTCACTTTTAGACTCCTCAATGACATCCAGCCTCAGCATTAGCTGCACTTTCTCCAAAATGGCTTTTCACCGAGCCTCGGGTACCTGGTACGGCTTTAAACTGACTTTTGCCTGGGGCTCGGTGACAATATTATGCTGGATTATGGAAGTGCGTCCAGGGAGTTCCAAGAACACATCCGTGTTACGACTAACGAACTCCCTGGCTTCTTGAGCCTGTTTAGAGGAGAGTCTGTCAGCAATTCTTATTGTGGAAACCACTTCCAATGCAGCGGACAGAGGGGCCAAAACCTTTTCCCCTAGACAAACAGACCGTGGTCTATCCTTCCAAGGTTTTAGTAGATTATCATGGTAGACCTGCTCCGGCTTTCGCAGCCCTGGCTGGTGTACCTTGTAATTTGCATCTCCAATTTTCTCTATTACCTCGTAGGGTCCCTGCCACCTAGCCAAGAACTTACTATCCACTGTCGGTACCAGAATCAAGACCCGATCACCCGGGTTAAAGATCCGGACTCAAGCCTGCCAGTTATAGAGTCGACTCTGGGCTCGCTGAGCCGCCTCCATATCTTCCCAAACCAGAGGCAACACGGTCTCTATCCATTCTTGGGTGACGTATTCAATAACAATTTTATACGGAGTGGGTTGTTGTTCCCATGCCTCCTTGGCTACGTCCAACAGCCCGCGAGGATGTCTGCCATATAGCAGTTCGAAGGGCGAGAACCCACAAGAGGCCTGGGGCACCTCTCGCACTACGAACATGAGATAGGGCAGGAGGAGATCCCAGTCCCTTCCATCTTTGGACACCACTCTTTTTAACATATTTTTTAAGGTTTGGTTAAACCTTTCTACCAGCCCGTCTATAGTAGATGGACGTCCGTAACTGTTTTATGTGCAGCAACTTGCACAATTCCCTCATGACCTTGGACATGAACAGAGTCCCTTGGTCCTTCAAAACCTCTTTGGGTAGTCCTACGTGGGAAAACATCTCCATTAACTCTTTAGCTATGAGTTTGGCCGATGTATGCCGAAGTGGCACCGCCTCCGGGTACCGGGTAGCGTAGTCTAGGATGACTAGAATTTGTTGGTGCCCTCTGGCGGACTTTGGTACTGGCTCTATGAGATCCATAGCGATTCTTTCAAACTGGACCTTGATGATCGGGAGAGGTACTAAGGGACTACGGAAATGGGGCTGGGGGCTAGTTATCTGGCAGGTCGGGCAAGACTTACAAAACTCTTCCACCTCTCTAAACACACTAGGCCAGTAAAACAGCTGTAGTATACAGTCCTGTGTTTTCTGCAATCCCAGATGACCCCCGAGAACATGTTGGTGCGCTAGATCTAGTACCAGTTTGTGATAAGCCTTGGGCACCACCAACTGTTCTACATTCTTCCCCCGTAGTTGGTTGACCCGATACAGCAAATCACGGAGAACCACAAAGCGCGGAAGTATCAACTCGGACCCCGGTTGTTGTGGTTCTCCATCGATCATTAACACATTCGCCCAGGCTCGGGATAATGTCGGGTCCCTGTGTTGTGCTGTACCGAAATTATCACTGGAGACATTCAAGTCTGCCAATTAAGGGCCCGGCGGCAAGTCCTCCACCTTCCCAACCATCACATTCAATGGGGTTGTTCCCCCCTTATCAACTGAAGTGGCGGTAACCCCTACTGCTGGCCCTTCGGCCTCGGGTTTTCAGGGTTCTGGCCTCCCGCTTGAGCAAGGCCAATCCCCTGGGGTTATCCCTGACTCTTGGGGACCGGTAAATCTCATAGCTGGTCACAGTTCCGGGAAGTCTCTTCCTATTATTAGTTCATAGTGTAGATTTGTGGCGACGGCCACTTCATGAATCCTCCTGCCGGCAACCATGGTTAAAGACACCAAAGCAGTGGGGTAGTCTTTTAAGTCACCATGTATGCACATTACCTCGACTTTCCAGTCAGTAAACTCAGTGGGTCGCACCAGGGTAGCCCTTACTAGGGTCACCAGACTCCCCGAGTCCAGCAGAGCCACCGCTGGAGTGTCTCCCACTTCCACCTGGCACAGGTGATTATTATCTAAAGACTTGTACCTGTTGCACATAGTTTCCTGGCATATAGCGACGGTAGCCATAGTTAGTGTCCATGGGCTCAACCCTATGGGGACAGTCGGCCCTTACGTGACAAGGCTCATGACACTGCCAACACATCACCGGAGCCAGGTCCGCAGTGGGTACCTCCCGGGCGGGCTTTTCCGGCTCCAGTCTCCGGGTCTGGAGTGGGGATTGTCGGGATTTAACTGCCCCCTTCCCGAAAGAGCCCCCCTTTAGTTTCCTGGTAGCCTCATATCGTTCAACCAGGTCCACCATCTCAAGGGCATTAATAGGAGAATTCTGGCCAATCCAATGCTGAAGAGGTTATGGCAATGCCCTCCAAAACCTCAGCTAAAATACGGTCCAGCATAGCAGTGGTACTCAGTACGTCCGGTTGTAGCCATTTTTGCAAAAGGTGGAATAAAGCATAATACTGGGGTCTCGCGGGCTCAGCCGGGTTAAACTCCCACTGGTGCACCCTTTGGGCCCGGACCAACACATTCGCCACCAGCCTCGTCAGGATCTCACCCTTGACTTTTTGGTAATCAGCTGCTTGCTCGTCTGGTAAGTCGAAATACACCTGCTGGGACTCGGATGCCAGGAACGGAGCGACGACCTCCGCCCACTGATCTTGGGGTAGATTCTCCCTCACGACCACTTTCTCGAATACTGCCAGGTAGGTTTCGATGTCATCCATGGGTGCCATCTTGGGGATCGCCATACGAACTGCTTTTCGGGCATCGTGAACGCTGGGGAATGCTCCTGCTATCTGTAGAGCCATCACATGTTGTAGCAGCAGGTGGTTTGTTTCTTGCTTCTACTTATTAGCCTCCCGCTGTTGCAGGTTAGCTTCCAAGAGGGCCTTCATTACAGCTTCCATTTTGCCGAGTAACACGGGTTGAAATTTAGCTGATTTAATCCAGGACATACATCCGAGCCCAGAGAAAATTAACAATTTATTTCGGCTTTTACGCCAGCCTCACTGCGATTGCCCGCATCCTCCACCAACTGTGGGGATTCACTTAGGTAGAAAGGATAAGCGGATGCAGTATAGAGGCCCCAACCAATTATTAAATTAAACAGTTCAGTGTTTATTCACACTCTTGGCAAGTTCATAAACAAAAAGTCACATTCAACACAAAAAGTCAAAAGATCTCTAACTCCAAGTAAATAGACTTGACAGATTACTCCCAATAATAAGTGACAAAATATACTGATCCCCTAGGGGACAAAGGGGTAAAACTTAACATTTATTACTAAATCTATAAAAATGTGTAGCACTGACGTAAAGCACTAGCCCAGAAGGCCTAGCAGACAAACTAACATGAAGACAGCCCAAATGGGCCTGGACACACAAACACTGAATGGTAACACAGGTAGGAAGCAAACAAAGGAACGTTATCACCCATCAGATGCTGTAGGCGTGGATGGTGTCACTTGGATGGATGCAACCTCCCATACGACAGATTAGGTTGATGTGTTACCATATGGAGATGATGCCAACGTAAAAACCTCAGCAAAGGCAGGAGACGGGAACAAGAAATCCCTAGTAGACCCTGGTGAAGGGGCAAGGACTAAATTACCCTACCTGCCTATACGAGGTACTTGCTCCGCAAGGAGCGTCCCCGTCCGGATACCTGTCCCTAAAAGCAGGCGGAATCCCTAGTACACCCTATAAAAGGTAAACTCCCAGGACGAACTCATCAGGGGAGATGTACATATGCAATTTAAAGCTAATGATGGAGCTTGCATTGCCAAAAAGCAAAAAGAGGGGAAAGGGGAGGGTTGTAGAAACAAGCATGTAGTTGTTAACTTTGTGTGGCTGTCATGGCCCACAAACAGGTAGGAACTAGTGTTAGGGACCACTCCATAGAGGCGACCTTGACGTGGTGAGTGGCTTATTACGCTTTGGCCAAAATGTACACCAATGCCTCATCCAGCATAGAGGCAGGGCAGAATGCTGGTTGCAGAGTGCCATTGCATTTGTGTCTTTTTTTTTGTATATGTATTTCGCCATAGCAATGTGCACCTACATATAGGGTTGTGCTGATTGAATCCCCCCCATTTTTTCTTTGTAGTATATATTGGAGGCGTGGCGATCTCCATGCAGTCATGCACACCTAACCAGTCAATCTGTCCTGGAGGCTGGTTTTAAAGTCAGTATAAAACTGAGTCTGCATATATAGCACCTACCAGTGGCCATTTGGCTCCAGGAGAAGTATATAGTGGGCTCAGCATGCATGTTGGTACTTGCATCCCTGGATCCAATGATAGCTGTAATGGCACAGGACGGGGTTAAAAGCAGAGTGCGCTTGGCGTGCATACTGCACCTGCATTCCCTGGACTTTGTGTGGCTGTCATGGCCCACAAACAGGTAGGAACTAGTGTTAGGGACCACTCCATAGAGGCGACCTTGACGTGGTGAGTGGCTTATTACGCTTTGGCCAAAATGTACACCAATGCCTCATCCAGCATAGAGGCAGGGCAGAGTGCTGGTTGCAGAGTGCTATTGCATTTGTGTCTTTTTCTTTGTATATGTATTTCGCCATAGCAATGTGCACCTACATATAGGGTTGTGCTGATTGAATCCCCCACATTTTTTCTATGCAGTGGTTAAAGCTGGTATACAAATGTTCCAGCAAATATAGAAGGGGCCCGGCCAGTGGAGCCAAGACCACCAAAAACCACAAGTAGCTTGAATGCAGGCTCACCAGTGGGTGATGCCTGTGGGAGTCCAGATATGACCCAGGACAGCCGATTTGGATAATATTTATCCTGGGTCATATCTGGACTCCCGCAGGCATCGCGCTCCAATCTAAGGTAATAGATTGGAGCGCGAGACAGGGTTCAATAGCCTGGTCACTTTCTTGTGGTTGAGGCGAGGGTCTGGGAGTAACATCTCTCCCTGCGATCTCGCTCCCCGCTTCTGCCGCAGAGCGGATGTGACGCTCAGGGGGGCGGGTCTGTTGTCATGGGGACCTTCCGAAGCTTCTCTGGCTGGCATCCCCACTATTATAATCGCCTCTGATCAGATCGTCAGAGCGGTTCTGTGTAATGGGTGGCGAGGGCATGTTTTCAAAGGCAGATACTGCACTGATCGCTCACACCGGTTCTGGTACATTACATATCATGGCAACTTGATCATGTTGAATAGACCAATCATGGGTCAGCCCAGTTACATATACAAAACGCAGCGGCATCATTACAGGAATGAGGTCCATATATTAGTCGAAGACCCCATGATTTTTAGGCAAGAAAATTGTTGTTGTGGGGGCGGCGGTCAGGTTTTTTTTTGGAGGGTGATCATAATATCATAAAGATGTTAATAGTGGTATACCATATATTTACTGATCCCAGATGTATAGATCAACTTCTAAAAATGGCTTGAAAGATAAAATTTCATTCAGTCCATTTGGTGCAGTGGACTGCATCATGAAAATCCATTTGGTCTCCCTTCTTAAGATCCTATTATTCCAGTCACCCCCTCCACGCATTTGTGGGATATGTTCAATTCCCATAAATTTGATACAGTTCGTGTCCCCTCCATGTACCATATTCATGTGTCTTGCAACGCATGTATCTTTTTTGTTAACAATATCATTATAATGGTCCCGGATGCGTCGTCTGAATTCCCTTTTGGTTTTCCCGATGTAGTCTAATGGACAGCTACATTGTGCTAGATAGACCACTCCTGTTTTCTGACAATTGATGAAGTCGTTGATTTTGTATACTGTATTTGTTTTTGAGCATGTAAATTATTTTGTTACCTTCACTTGACTACAGGCCACACATTTTGTGCACTTGAACATGCCTTTTGGGCATCGTGTTAGCCATCCTCCTTCTCTTGCTGGAGGTTGATAATGGCTGTGGACTAATCTATCCCCCAGACTTCGGCCTTTCCTGTACGTGATCTGTGGGTAAGGTCCAATCACATCCCGAAGATCTGGGTCATCACATAGTATGTCCCAGTGTTTTGTTATGATCTGTCTAACACGTTCATGTGCGTTGTCAAACATACCAATGTTTCTTGTCGGTTGTTTCTTTTTGTGCTCAGATGTTTTGGGGATTAATAGTGTTTCTCTTTTGAACGCACATGCTGACTCAAAGGAGGTTCTGAGGACCCCATCAAGGTAACCCCTTTCTCTGATGGCAATTTTCTTGCCTAAAAATCATGGGGTCTTCGACTAATATATGGACCTCATTCCTGTAATGATGCCGCTGCATTTTGTATATGTAACTGGGCTGACCCATGATTGGTCTATTCAACATGATCAAGTTGCCATGATATGTAATGTAACAGAACCAGTGTGAGCGATCAGTGCAGTATCTGCCTTTGAAAACATGCCCTCGCCACCCATTACACAGAACTGCTCTGACGATCTGATCAGAGGCGATTATGATAGCGGGGATGTCAGCCAGGGAAGCTTCGGAAGGTCCCCATGACAACAGACCCGCCCCCCTGAGCGTCACATCCGCTCTGCGGCAGGAGCGGGGAGCGAGATCGCAGGGAGAGACGTTACTCCCAGATCCGCCCCCACCCGCCCACTCATACTGAGGCACAGGGAAGGGGAGGTTCTACACCTTTATAAGGAAGGTAATTTTGCTACAACATTGCCACTGCCTTAATCTACTTGATGAGACTACACACATCGCTTCCTGAAGAGCCCTATTCATTAGGCGAAACGCGTAGAAGCAGAAACAATCCAGCAATAGCAATTTTGCATAAACAGGGAAATGCAGACCAGGTCCGAGGTGGTGTGCCCGGGGGGAACGGGGGCGGGCAGTCCGCCCTGGGTGCCGGCTCTCACTGGGGTGCCAGCAGGCCCAGAAGCAATGAGCGTTTCCATCAATACAGATGGAAGCGCTCATTGCTGAAGCGCTGACACCCACATACTGCGGCGGGAAAGGGAGCGGAGCATATAGTTCCCTGCCCCGCCACCGATCACCGCCATAGGCTTCAGGCCTAGTAGGCCTGAAGCCTATGCGGTAGTGAAATCCCGGCGCAGGAGCGTGTGATGAAGTCATCGCACGCGCCTGTGCCGGGACTTTGCGAGCAAGCGCAGGTAAGTATTTAGCTTTTCGTTTTTTTTTTGTTTTTTTTCTTATTTTATGTGCCAACTTTGGGGGAGACTGTGTGGGGGCAATTTTTTTTTACTTCATTTTATGTGCCAAGCTGGGGGACATGAGGGGAGTGCACACAGGAGGATGTGGGGGGGGGGGATATGGTAGGATACTGTGTGGGGGCAAATTATTATGGAAGGGATTACTATGTGGGGGAAAATTACTATATGGGCAATGTGGGGGACACTACTGTATGGGGGCAGTGTGGGGGACACTACTGTATGCGGGCAGTTTGTGGGACACTACTGTATGGAGGCAGCGTGGGGGACACTACTGTGTGGGGGGCAGCGTGGGGGACACTACTGTGTGGGGGGCAGCGTGGGGGACACTACTGTGTGGGGGGCAGTGTGGGGGACACTACTGTGTGGGGGGCAGCGTGGGGGACACTACTGTGTGGGGGGCAGCGTGGGGGACACTACTGTGTGGGGGGCAGCGTGGGGGACACTACTGTGTGGGGGGCAGCGTGGGGGACACTACTGTGTGGGGGGCAGCGTGGGGGACACTACTGTGTGGGGGGCAGCGTGGGGGACACTACTGTGTGGGGGGCAGCGTGGGGGACACTACTGTGTGGGGGGCAGCGTGGGGGACACTACTGTGTGGAGGGCAGCGTGGGGGACACTACTGTGTGGAGGGCAGTGTGGGGGACACTACTGTGTGGAGAGCAGTGTGGGGGACACTACTGTGTGGGGGCAGTGTGGGGGACACTACTGTGTCAAAAGTGTCTGAATAAAAGTTATTTTTTATTTTTTACAAGGCACACAGTCCATTATAATTAGTTTACACCCAGCTGGCAGTTCTGCCTCAAAGAGTTCATGAACAGACTTTAGGCGGCCTGTTTCCCCTCACACTGGTCTCAGACCTCCAAGCCCAGCACAAGCCTCAGATCCGAATACAGAGATCCTTTCTGCTGAACCCAGCTGTCTTTTAAAGGCAGCTAGGTGTTGTCAAAACCCGGACCGGCAAATGAGTCCAGTCCGGTGTTTGACACCACCTGGCCGCTAATCAGTCCAGCAGCACACTCTGGGAGGAAAATACCTGCCTCCCCATACAACTCCCTTTACTGTGTCACAATAGATATATTTATATAAATAAGAAAAAGACCATGGCACTTCCAAATGGTGAAAAAATGTGTAGTCCTTTATTAAAGCACTACACATTTTTTCACTATTTGGAAGTGCTGTGGTCTTTTTCTTTTTCATTTATGCTTTGACGTCTGGTTACGTCCAAACTGCGGGCACTCCTTTGTTACTGATAGTGCTGCCCTGGACTTTGTTGCTGATAATATATATATATATATTGTAAGGGGTTACACTCTCAGGTAGGGCGGCGATTACAGATTCTCTTGCAGACCACAGGGTTAAAGTCCAAATGTTGCTTTATTTCTAACACTCCGGCAATACAGGCAACCCCAGTTATAAAGTCACTGGGTAAGGTGAAGGTCCAGCCCCACAAAACATAAACCAAACCAAAATAAAAACCTGCCTGTCTGCGCTCTGGCTAATACAGTGAAGTTCCTAACTCACCTATTGAACACAGGTCACACAGAGAATTAGGCTTCTCTAGCCAGCAGGGCAGCCAGCTTCCCAGACTTTCTCTAGGCATTACTCTACCCAGACTGACAGCCTGGACTGCCAGACCAGAAGTGGCTTGGTCCCATGATCGCTGTGGCTAGTCTCAGCTTTCAGCAGCCACATGCTGAGACTGCTCATTACTGTTAGCGATTTGCCATTTGACCGCTGAGGATAGCGAGTGCCCGCAGCACTCATGGGACCATGAAACTTTGGTCCTGGCGGAGATCCAAAGTAGTCGGGAACAGTACTGAGTAGTGCAGCCATGAACGCGATTAAACCTAGCTCGGTATTGCAGTTTTCTTCCAAGAAGGGGACTAAGTCAAAATGTTGTATTTGAGCACTGACTAAACAAGGCTGATCATAAAAGTCAAGGAATAAAACTTGACTTTCATATTTCCCCCATTAAACATCACATTTACAAGAAAAATTTGTTTCTGGAAAAAAAACATATTTGAGGTTGACCATGTCAGAAAACATATTGTCTGGAAATGTGTTACTTTGCTATCATTAGAAATGTGACTGATTTTAAATCTTGGAACAACACATTGGAACCATAATCTTCTATTCCTGAATTGACTAAATGCAGAATCTGGAGGTTTCCCAAGCCTAGAAATAGTTTGCTCAAATTTAACGCTGAGCCGTCTTCTAGTTCAGGGTTCCCCAACTCCAGGCCTCAGGGCCCACTTGCCGGTCAGGATTTAGAAGTATCCCACAGAATGAATACCTGTGGTAAATCCTGATGGATGGACACTAAATATATCAGCTGCCCAATACTAAGGAAATCCTGAAAACATGACCGGCAGGTGTGCCCTGAGGACTGCAGTTGAGGACCACTGTTCTAGTTGATTTGTATTTTCAAGGTGAAAAAAATAAAAAGTTTTGTTAAATGTCCGAGAGTAGTATTAAGTAGGTCTCCTTTAGAGGGTGAATTTATGTCTGCTATTAAATAGATCTTTTCCAAGTTTGTACATTTTTCCAGTGCTGGAATACTTATTGATTGTGAATTAATACAGCTAAGAGATGAAGTATTTCTTAAATACAGTTCTTTTACTTTGTAAAATGGGAAATCATTACAGCCATAAATTAGCACACTTGGTTAATCAATGCTCAAGCTTTCAAAAGGCATTAAAAAAAGGTTAAAATATTTGGATTCGAGTTCCAGGTATATAGAGACAGTTTGCAGGGACATCTTTTTTAACGATTCCATATACTTTGACCATGGCGTGCTCATAATCTATTTAAAGCCAATTGCAATCCCTTCAAGCTTTCTCAGATCTTTAAAAGCACAGAAACTGATGTTCCCTAGGAAATTTTCACTCAAAGATACTTGTTTTAATGAAAACAGATCTGCAAATGCAAAATCATTAAACTGTAGAGATTATTATTATCTACATGTAGAACTTACAGCGTCTTTATACCGCGGAAGGAAACATTTTCGAAGGTCTGAATTTTATTGTTCTTCAGTGAAAGTGCTTTCAGGTGTATAAGGCACTTAAATTGATCTTTTGTTAAAGAAGATAAATAGTTCAATTCCAAGTTAAGATAAACCAGTGCCATGGAAACGTTCTCAAGACATATTTCAATTCTGGTAATCTTATTGTTTGACAAGTTGAGCTCCTTCACTTTTTTTAGGTTCTTCATCTGAGATGCAGCCACACTTGATAGCATTGAAGGATAAATCTAGACTACGTAGAATGCTGCAAGACCCATTGTTTGTATGGATAACCTTAAAGGGATTCTGTCACCAGGTTTCACCCAGTGCCATCTTAAGAGCATTATAGGCCCCCGGGCAATACAGTGCACTGGGGCCCTGTCTACACAATCACGCACTAGAATAAAAATGCAAATTATCAATAAGGCGATATTTATTGGGCATTTCCTCTTGTGGATTTTCCCCAGCAGTAGGATCAGGTAATGATACCATTGGTATTTCTGCTGGAATTGGAGTGCATGTAGATGTGGATGCTACATCTGGAGGAGCAGAACTACTGGCTGACGTTGCACCTGGATTGAGCCAAGATGTTAGTTTTGGAAGTTTGCACATTTTCTCTTTCTCCTCTGCAGCCTTTTTCCTCTTCTGTGCTCCACTCAAAACATTACGTTTCATTTCTGCACTAAAGGTTATTTTCACCAACACGTAATAAACTTTATTTTTCCTCACCTTTTTTACACTTCCTCGAACGAGTGGCAACTCTAAGATTGCTATATAAGGGGGACACATAAGATATTACAGTCAAAACTTGAGGGGCACTAATAACTTAAAGTGGATGTAAACCCAAACATTTTTTTTTTTTGTGATGTCACAATGTAGAGTACCCAGGCAGTACACACGCCACTCCAACATTAATACCCACCAGCACCAGCAGTACCCACACCAGCATTACCCACCAGCACCAGAGTGTGTGTACATTTATATATATATCTATATTTATTTCGTTTTTTTAGTTGTATGATTAAAGTGGATGTAAACCCCCAAGTATGCAGTATAGCACCCTATAGTATACAGCACCACACAGTATGCAGTATAGCACCCTATAGTATACAGCACCACACAGTATGCAGTATAGCACCCTATAGTATACAGCACCACACAGTATGCAGTATAGCACCCTATAGTATACAGCACCACACAGTATGCAGTATAGCACCCTATAGTATACAGCACCACACAGTATGCAGTATAGCACCCTATAGTATACAGCACCACACAGTATGCAGTATAGCACCCTATAGTATACAGCACCACACAGTATGCAGTATAGCACCCTATAGTATACAGCACCACACAGTATGCAGTATAGCACCCTATAGTATACAGCACCACACAGTATGCAGTTTAGCACCCCACACTATACAGTACCCCACAGTATATAGTAGAGCAGTATAGACCCCCACACTATACAGCACCTCACTGTATACAGCACCCCAAACTATACACGATACAGCCCCCCACACTATACAGTACAGCACTCTACACTATACCGCACCCACAGTATACAGCCCCCCACACTATACAGTACAGCAGTATAGCACTCCCCCCACTATACAGGCCCCCCACACTATACAGGCCCCCCACACTATACAGCCCACCACACAGTATACAGGCCACCCCCCCCCCCCCCCCACACACAGTATACAGCCCACCACACAATATACAGCCCATTACACAATATATAGCCCACCACACAATATACAGCCCACCACACAGTATACAGGCCCCCACACAGTATACAGCCCCCCACACAGTACACAGCACCCCACTATACAGTAGTTTACAGTATATTAAAATAACAACCCCATGTCACCTTTTTCGGATGTAATCTTTACACAGAAAAGCTCCACAGTTAACTTCTGCAACACTCCTGATAGGACCTGTGATGACTTCATAGCCATGTGACCAGTAATTGCTAGGTTACTGGTCACATGGTAATGATGTCATTAAGGTCCTAGATCAAAACTCATTAAGGTCCTAGAATTAAGATCATTAACACAGTACGATCATGATGCCTGTGTAGCCGACAGCCTGACACCCGGGGCAGTAGCTAGCAGGGCTCAAGAGGCAGCTGCCTTGGGCCCCCCCAGGAGCAACTGGGCCCAGGGCAGCTGCCCCTTTTGCCCCTTGGTAAAGACGGCCCTGGCGGCAACGCTGCTAAATGACGGTTGGGAAGTTGGCTGGTGGGTTCACTGGGCAGGCGGGCCCCCAGGCAAGTGAGGCCCCCGGGCAACTGCCCAGCGTGCCCATTCGAAAAGACGGCCCTGGTTTCACCCCTGTCAGCTAAACATATGCTGATGTTCAGGGCCTCATCAGGATTCCTAATGTGGGCTTCTAAATGTGATCCGTAGCCTTATTTTGCTAAAAAACTGGTTTTACTAATCTGTCACTCAAAGAAATAAGGTGCCCAAGGGGATGTCAAGGGATGCAAGGTGCCGGCCGCACCCACCGCCGTTCGTGCCCAGCGGCGCCTTTCCAGACTTCTGCACCGCCTCCTAATCCTCTGTGCCGCCTCTCGCTCTCCCTCCCTCCCCCCTCCTCCTCCTGCTGTAAGATCTCGCTCGTGCACACAGGGCTCTGAGAGGCTGGCGCCAGAGTGCAGGTCATACCTGGGTTGAGCGAAGTGCCGGCGCATGTGCACTTCGCTTTAAGAAGCCAAATCGAGAAGTCCGCATGGGCGCATCAGGCAGAGCCTTGTGCGCACGCACAAGATCTTACAGCAGGAGGAGGGGGGGAGGGAGAGCGAGAGGCGGCACAGAGGATTAGGAGGCGGCGCAGAAGTCTGGAAAGGCGGCGCTGGGTACGAACGGCGGGGGGTGCGGCCGGCACCTTGCATCCCTTGACATCCCCTTGGGCACCTTATTTCTTTGAGTGACAGGTTAGTAAAACCTGTTTTTTTAGCAAAATAAGGCTACGGATCACATTTAGAAGCCCACATTAGGAATCCTGATGAGGCCCTGAACATCAGCATATGTTTAGCTGACAGGGGTGAAACCTGGTGACAGAATCCCTTTAATGTTATTATTTGCCAGTTGAAGTTTCTGTATCAGAAAGCGTGATACATAAATACATATGTAGAAAGAAGGAAATTGAGAATTTGTAAATGAAAATGACTCAACTACTTGAATCCCAGATTTTTTCAAAGATTTTAGAGCTGAATGACCTATATTAGGTTTAAAAAAAAAGGATAATTTCGGAAAGTTACATAACGAATTGTTTTCAATCCTAAAACTTTGTGTTCCATCAATGTTCAAATAGGTTATATTAAAATGTATGTGACTGATATTACCTGTAGGGTGTTCACTGACAAGGCAGTCTGTCTCTCTGTATGCAGTTACATGGTTACTAATTAGAGATAATCCTTCAAGACTTTCTAATTTCGGAAGATACTGAGTTACTGATGATAAGGTGTCAATAGAATTGTAATCCAGGATAAGATGTCTCAGTTGATGAAGGTTGTCAAATATTGATTTATTCAGAGATGGAAAAAGGGACACCTTTAAGTTTAAGCTCCTGTAGCATACTGAGTCCTCTTAAATCAAGTCCATCAATGATTTGTTTGCTTGTCTGTTCCAGCCACAAAACAGACAGTTTCTTCAGCTCCAGAAAAGCTACTGGTGAAATCACAAAATTACCGGTTATATAGATGTAACGTAGGTTTGTAAGATGGGCAAAAGCTTGTGGTTTAATGCTGACATAGAATAATTTGAGGAAGAGCCAGTCTGTAGCTTCAGGAACTTCTTCTAAGTCTTCTATTACAGAAGCTTTATAGCTCTTACAGACTGCTGCAAGGCTGAAGTTTAGGCTACTTTCACACCTGCGTTAGGTGCGGATCCGTCTGGTGTCTGCACAGACGGATCCACACCTATAATAGAAACGATTGTATCCGTTCAGAACGGATCCGTCTGCATTATAAAGAACAAAGTGAAAACGGATCCGTCCTGACTTACATTGAAAGTCAATGTGGGATGGATCCATTTTCAATTGCACCATATTGTGTCAGTGAAAACGGATATGCCCCCATTGACTTACATTGTAAGTCAGGACGGATCTGTTTGGCTCCGCAGCGTTTTGGTGTCCGCATCCAGAGCGGAATGGAGGCGGAACGGAGCCAAAGTGATGCATTCTGAGCGGATCCTTATCCATTCAGAATGCATTGGGGCTAAACTGATCCGTTTTGAACCGTTTGTGAGATCCCTGAAACGGATCTCAGAAACGGAATTCAAAACGCCAGTGTGAAAAGTAGCCTTAGTTTGTCAAATCCACCAAAATCCAAGGGCATCCTATTACTGTAAGTATCAAAGTATTCATCCTCTATGATGTCATAGTGCTTCCTTAGCGCTCCAAGACATGGAGAATAAGTAGAGATGAAAAAGGCCAAGCACACCATTTGAAAAATAACACCCATGTCACCAGATCTCTTCTTGCAGCAGAATGAGCGTTGTATTGTGATGTACTTCTATAACTAGAATGTCATAGTTCCTGTTAGCAAAGAAAAAATACTAATGATTCAACACTGAGGAACTTTTACATGTGATAATAGATAACATTTTCTTTGTGTAACTGTGCCTTATATGTTACTTTCATTTCCTTAAATAGTATGTTTTGTCAGAAAATTACCTTTTGTTTAAATCATGTTTTTATGTTAAGCATGTTATTATTTATTTATTTATTTTTTATTTTAATTTTCCATGTCACTATTTTTGAAAAATATTTTGTCCAATAGGTCGGCACTGCAGGTAAAATCTCGTGGTGCTCGCGTCCTAGGATCGGCATCCCATGTAATAGTAGCAATGAAGGATCAGCACTTCCAGATTTTCTCAACAATTGTGTTTATTGTCACATATGTTCCTGTTCGCCGTGTTCGCCCGCGAACACATGCGAGCTGCCATCTTAAATCACAAGTCCGGCGAGGCACAGGTAAGTCCTTACCTGTGCCTGCGACGCGAGCCGGACTGAAACAAATGCGGTCTCCGGGAGCAGGCAGTTCCGAGAACAGCCGCCGGGGGCCTTCTTCGGGCTGTTCTCTGAACTGCCTGCTTCCGATGACCGCATTTGTTTCAGACCGGCTCGCGGCGCAGGCACAGGTAAGGACTTACCTGTGTAGTGTCCCACTAGGTAGGCGTGGGCACTACACAAGGGCCGGCGGCGACATCGGAGGACAGCGATCCCGAATCCGAGAGTCTAGATGACCAGATCGTGCAGCTGGAGAAACAGTTACGTGAGCTGCGCCAGATTGCCTCCGCCAGGATCCAGACTCCACCTAACCAGAAGGAAAGTGGACTTAAGGACTCGGACGTCTCCGGGTCTGAGGTGAGAGTACCTGTCCCTGCCAGCCGGCCACCTTTAGCATCAGCACCTGCGGTGAGGCCCTCCTATGCTGTGCACCGACGCGCTGAGCCAGTTGTCCCGGAACCCACCGGACCGCTTGCAGCAGCGGTACCTAGGCCAATGCAGCCCACGATTGTTACGCCTGGACCGATGCGGTCCCCAACTGTGATCACCCCTAGGCCTATGGGGCCAATACCTATTAGGGGTCCCTTTATGCTGCAGCTGCCCCTCAATACTGTGTTGTGGGCACATCCGCCTGTTGACTCTCACTACAGGCCCAATCTACAAATGGAGCCAGGGAGCACCACCGTGATGCAAAGTGGATATGACATGCCCCTGTGAATTGGCCTGCTAGGCCATTGATTTGATTTCTTTTGCCAAGGGACCTTATTGCCGGGGATTAACCCTTCCAGGACAGGAGTCCTTTGTTTTGGTCCTTTGCTGCTGCTGCCAGTTACCCACGGCTCAGTGGTAGTGGTCGCCCACTGAAATACCAATTGTAGCAAAGCCATTTTGTTTACAGGATCTCCTGCCTGCTTCTACAATATTTCACCAAGTTGTGCCTATTTTTATGTTGCACCTTTAACCCTTTTTAACCCCCTTTTCAGGTTGATTAAGGGTATTGCAGCACTTTTTTTTATATATGCCATTGGAATAATGTGGGCTATTTTTATGTGCTGTCATTTTATTGTGCAACCTAAGTCTAAGGAAACGTGCCCGGAGATAGACTCAAATGCACATGAGCCTCTGAGATATTGCTATTTAAAAGAAATGTGCCCAGAGATGGACTCCACTGTATGCGAGCCTCTGTGATCTTATACCTTCACCAGTGCTGGACTGTTTGAAACACTTGCTATTAATTAAGAAAGGAGCCTGGGTACGGACTCATGTTTGTTCTTTGAGCCTCCAAGAACTTTTAATTGTTTTACATTTTTCTGCGGTTCTGTTATGGACAATTTGCACTTAAAGTATTATTATGGACTATCCTGGTATCACTGATACGCTGCACCAGGTCAGCGCCCCTGTTCCATTACATTATCCTGAGAGAAGAGAACGACGCCCCTTTTCACCGTACTTTCTCCTAAGCCAGCAGAACTGCCTGATAAATATATACGTATTTGCAAATGTAGATGTATTTTCCTGCTTTGCATTATTTTTGTTTTTCAGGTGCATTATCCAGCTGGGCAGGGCCCCTTCAGGTTGCGCCGAGGACGGGCAACGTCATAGCGTGGGGGTATGTAGTGTCCCACTAGGTAGGCGTGGGCACTACACAAGGGTCAATTGGTTTGCGTGTTACTTCTACTCACAAGGGACAGTAATGTTATATTTAACTATGCATTTAATGTATTTTTCTGTGTGTTTTTACATGCAAAGTTTCCCCTGTATTGTGCATAGCAGGCCTATTAGGGTGTAGTTAGGCATCCTAGACGCTAGAGGGAGATAGGGAACCCCTAGTATAAATGTCCAGGCCCAGACAGGGAGGGGGAGTTCATAGTCAGGAGTCTGTGGAGACAGAAGTAAGAAGGCACCAGCCGGAGATATGCTGAGGGCCTCCTCCTGACCTGCAGCTTGATAGCCCTGGCTGCTAGCTATGACCAGGAGGCTAGTGAAGAACCCTAGCCTGCCTGTAGATCAAGTGAGCCTCAGTTAGCTCAGAAGATACCCCAGTAGTAGGACAGGACCTCCTGGGAGAAACCTGCAGCTTCCCTACCAAGCAAGGATATTACAAGTCAGATAAGTACCCTGATGGGCAGAGGATCTATAAAGTAAAGCAAGTGCCAATACTGGAGGAAGATTATTTATACCAAGGATTTAAGCCAGCAATTAGGCATCCGGGCCTTGGGATCCAGCCAGCTAGAATAGCTGAAGGGGATAGAGCAGCGTTGCACTGCAAAGTATTAGTTGTATACCCTCCAAGTATCTTGCAAGATTGAAACCTGCTGTCATATAAACCTGCTGTGAATTTGGAACTGTAAAGGACTGCATTAACATCTTCTGTAACTGCATGTACAAAGTTGGACCGTTTTCACCAAGTAAAGAAACGTTTGGTTTATCAACTGCGTACTCAATTTACTACTCCTACAAATCGGTGTGCCACTGTTACAGGCACTGGCGTCACGAATCTTAAAAGGGACCTTGCTTCAGGCACTCTAAACACCTGCAACATCCAGGGCACCTCACACAACATCAGGCCAGGTCTCTACATACAGAGTGTGCCCCAGAGGAACTTGTGTCTACCTCTCCTTTACTGCCGCATGCCTGCCCAGGGTTCTCCTCCAAATAGTGAGTAACCCTCGATTGCCCATAACCGTGACCTCACTTCGCAATACCCTGCAGGTCTGGCGTGCTGCACCTGTGCCTCGCCGGACTTGTGATTTAAGATGGCAGCTCGCATGTGTTCGCGGGTGAACGCGGCGAACTGGCCATCACTGATAATGACTACTGAAAAGTTACCTGCACAAAGAAAATCATGACCTACTATTAGTCCTAATGGCTAGTGTGAAAATGGAAGGATTTTATACATTTTTAAATATAGATACTACATGGAAAAATAGAAAAACAAAAATTTTAAAACGTTATTTAACCACTTCCAAACCAAGTCATTTACCCCCCCCCCCCCCCCTTCCTGATTAAGCCTAGTTTGGCAAATCTGACCTCATTTCATGTGGTAATAACTTTGGAACACTTTTATTTATGCAAGCCATTCTGAGATTGTTTTTTGTGATGTGACATCAGAAGGCTTATAATTTTAGAAGCAAGTTTTCTAATTTACAAAAAAATCTCCAAAACCGACTTTTTAAAGGACAAACTCAGTGCTGAAGTCACTTTCACGGGCTCACATAATAGAAACCACCCATAAACGACTCAATTTCAGAAACTGCTACCCTCAAATCATTAAAAACTGAGTTTAGAAACTTTGTTAACCCGTTAGGTGTTCCATAGGAATGAAAGCAAAATGGAGGTGAAATTTAAGAATTCCATTTTTTCACAGACTTTCTATTTTAAAGGGTTTCTGTCACCCCACAAAACTCATATTTTTTTTTTTGGATAGTTAGATTCCTCATAGCGCGATATAGGAGAATATAATAGTCTTACTTACTTTCATGCGGCCGATTCTTTATAAAACGAAGTTTTATAATATGTAAATGAGGGCTCTACCAGCAAGTAGGGCGTCTACTTGCTGGTAGCCGCAGCAGAAAACCGCCCCCTCGCCGTGTTGATTGACAGGGCCAGCCGTGATCTCCTCCTCCGGCCGGCCCTGTCAGTAATTCAAAAATCGCGCGCCTCTGGTCATTCGGCGCAGGCGCTCTGAGATGAGGAGGCTCGTCTCCTCAGCACTCCCTCAGTGCGCCTGTGCCGATGACGTCTTCTCTTTCGGTGATGTCATCGGCGCAGGCGCACTGAGGGAGTGCTGAGGAGACGAGCCTCCTCATCTCAGAGCGCCTGCGCCGAATGACCAGAGGCGCGCGATTTTTGAATTACTGACAGGGCCGGCCGGCCGGAGGAGATCACGGCTGGCCCTGTCAATCAACACGGCGAGGGGGCGGTTTTCTGCTGCGGCTACCAGCAAGTAGACGCCCTACTTGCTGGTAGAGCCCTCATTTACATATTATAAAACTTCGTTTTATAAAGAATCGGCCGCATGAAAGTAAGTAAGACTATTATATTCTCCTATATCGCGCTATGAGGAATCTAACTATCCAAAAAAAAAAAAAAAAAGAGTTTTGTGGGGTGACAGAAACCCTTTAATAAAATTTTCCTGTAAAACAGTAAGGGATAACAATAGAGATAAGTAAACTTTTTAACATTCAGTTAGTTTAGTTTCACAGAATTTTTTTTAAATTTAGTTCAGACATGATGAAAGAAAGAAATAGTGCCTAGTATATGCTTTGTCTGGAGGATACTCTCTCTCATTACAGGGAGCACCTAGTATGTGTAGTATGTATATTGAGTATTGTAGGTGAGGGAATGCCCCTCTTAGTTTCTGGAAAAGATACTCAAATTAGCATTCCTAAGCCTATCTCATGTCAGCAGATAGAAGATGTGCTGATGTTCATATATTTTTCTCAGAAACCCAGAGAAAAGTTGACTGGCGAACAACTTATGCATCCTCGGCACCGTCCATAAGAATAGGTCATCATTATCACAACAGGAGGGGTTTGAGTCCCGCCATCTCTGCTGATCAGCTCTGCAAGCACAGCGCCGAACATAGTGTAGTGACTGTGCTTGTTATGCAATAATTTCTATGGGGATGAGCTGCAACTAGGCCATGTGACCGATGAACAGTGATGGCACAGGACCTAGGAAAAGACCATGGCGCTCATGGAGCGCCGTCCTTTTCTAGCAGCTGATCAGCGGGGGTCCTGGGTGTCATACCCCTGCCGATCTGATATTGATTACCTACCATGCATATTTTTGGCAAGGTTAGTCAGCAAAGTAAGGCAGTTCTCTGGAGACATTGTTCTGTTGTTCTTCTGGACAAAGAGCTGGCTTGCATGTCTTACTGACAGACACATAAGGCTACTTTCACACTAGCGTTTTTGCTGGATCCGCCAAGGTTCAGCAAAAACGCTTCCATTACTGATAATACAACCATCTGCATCCGTAATGAACTGATTCTTTTGTCTTAATATCTGTATTTATACATATCTCCTTGTGCGTCATAGATGAATTTTCCCTACTAAGTTTTTGGTGGTAGTCTTAGGCCTCATTCACATGGGGCGAATATTCTGCGCGGGTGCAATGCGTGAGGTGAACGCATTGCACCCGCACTGAATCCTGACCCATTCATTTCATTGGGACTGTGCACATGAGCGTTGTTTTTCACGCATCACTTGTGTGTTTTGGGTGAAAATCGCAGCATATTCTATGTTCTGCGTTTTTCACGCAACGCAGGCCCCATAGAAATAAATGGGGCTGCGTGAAAATCGCATAGCATCTACAAGCAAGTGCGGATGCAATGCAATTTTCATGGATGGTTGCTAAGGAGACGAGGGAAGAGCGACCCGGGACCCCATTTACTTTATTATTTTCCATTATAACATGGTTATATTGGAAAATAATAGCATTCTTTAATACAGAATGCAAAGTCAAATGTCAATTGAGGGTTAAAAAATAATAAAAACATTACTCACCCCATCCACTCGATTGTGCAGCCTGGATCCTCTTCTTTGTTCTCCTTGAAGGACCTGCAAAAGGACCTTCGCTGATGTCATAGCGCAGGTCCTGCTGAATGAAGATACTACGTATACTAGGCAATCTCTGTATATGCTTAAATGTGTAAATCTCTCTCTAAGTTGTGCCGCAACCGCGTCGTGGAGGGACGCCTGAAAGAGGGCATCCCCTTTGCGAGTAACAGGTGAAAAGGGTGGGTGGGAGGGGGAACTCTGCACGTCGTACACATGTGGGAGGGCGCCGGCCGTTAAAGTAGGTGGCCAAGCCCCTCCCACAAATACAGGCCAATGAATCGGCCTTACACTTGTGGTCGTGGCAACCACGTACGTATGTACCTAACCCTACCTGGGATACCCTACCCCTAAGCGGTCAGAGTTGTGCCGCAACCGCGTCGTGGAGGGATGCCTGAAAGAGGGCAAAAGACATACTGATAGGCAGAAGTAATTTATTGCAACGTCATTACAAAGCCAGAGTCTGAAAGGCTGCTGACATTGCAGTTTCGGGGTGAGGTATATAACGGTTGAAACATGACGAGCGCCAACGCCCTAGTTTCTGAATGACATGCGCCGGCACTCGATTTTTGGATGCCGCGGACGCAGCACCTATGCGGAACGAATGTCCTGAAATTGTGGCGGGGTCGCCGCCCAAGCTGGCCACCAGTGACCTCACATGGGATACGAACTGGTGCGTGGTGAGTGGAACCACCCCGAAGGGCAACAATGGACTGTTTGGCCCGGACCCTGACAAGGCAGATCGTAGCTGACGGAGCACCGCGACGGGGCACCATTGGTGCGATGTGGGAAAGAAGGATACCGGGACAGGGGGGCCCACCTGGGAGGTTTTAGACGTCTTGAGCAGTAGTACGAACCCTTCGGAGTTCCGGACCAGCTGGCTGACCGTGAGGAACCTGCTACTGCCAGGAGAACAAGTGAACTCCCCAGGTCTTAGGAAGCCGTAAAAGGCTAGATAGATGGCGGATTTGAGTACCAAACTGGGCAAAACCCCGAAAGGATTACTGTCCAGGACGTCGGATAGTCTACAGAAAAGGGGGTCGGTGACCGCTTGCCTGCGCACTTGGCTTTGAGGTCCGCATTTGCTCAAACCTTGACGGCATGCATGGTAAACACTGATGCTCGTTCGGGATGACTAACCGAGAGGAAATGTTGCACTCCCGCCAGGTACGACCTCACTGTACTGTGGGAGAGCTTGCGCACTGAGTGGCAGTAACCAATGAACGCCAGGATGTACTCTGGAAAACTGGATTCCACCTGAGGACATTCCCCTTGGAACCTGCGGAACGTCTTCCACCCGGTGTTGTATGCTCTGTATGTGTTAGGCGAGAGGGAATTGTGTATCAAAACGTGGGCCGTCTTGAGGTGGTCGGTTACGCTAGTATTAAGGACTCGTGAGGAGGGACGGTGGCGCCTGTCGCATCTGCCTCTGGCATGATCTGTAAGAAACGGGAGAAGTTAGCCCTCGACAAGGCGTCAGCAGCCAAGTTTTGCGCACCTGGCACGTGCGCACTATAAACATGGAAATGGTGACGTAGAGAGAGCTGTACTAACCGTCTGAGGAAACACATGACGTGGCTTGATTTCGACAACCCACTGTTAACGATGTCTACCACGGCTGTATTGTCAGTCACAAACAGGACAGACTGATTCGCCCAAAGACTGCCCCATATGTGGGCGGCTACCACAATGGGGTACAGCTCGAACAGTGCCGAGGTTTGGAGGAACCCCGGGATTCGTCCCACCTCGGCAGGCCATCCGTCTGCAACCCAGTGGGTGCCAAAGATGGCGGCAAACCCTGAGCTTGCCGCCGCGTCTGAGAAGACTATGGGGGACTGACTCGACAGCTCGGGTACGAATAGGGACACCCCGTTCCACTGGCCCAGGAAATAGTCCCACATATGGAGATCCGCTAAGGCCTGACTGTCCAGGCACACTGGGCTGTCCTGCTCCCGGGCGGTGCTCAAGAGCGCCAGCAGGCGGGATATGAACGTTCTGCCCTGCGGGATGATGCACATGGCAAAATTTAACATGCCCAGTAGAGACTGGAGATCGGTCTTAGTGACCACGGTTGTGACTGCAAACCTACGGATGACCTTTCTAATTGTTAGCTTGTCCGCAGGCAACCTAGCTAACATGTGCTGGGAGTCTAACTCAATGCCCAGAAAGGTGATCACTGTGGACGGACCCTCTACTTTCTTGGGGGAAACTGGTACCCCTAACTGGGAAAAACACCTCAGCAACTTCCCCAACCCTAGGGGAATTGCCCCTGGCCTCTCGATCAGTAAGAAGTCATCTAAGTAGTGGATGACAAATTCACAGTGAATCTTGTGTACCAAAACCCAGTGGAGGGCCTGAGCCAACTGATCGAAGAGCCACGGGCTGCTCTTGGAACCGAAGGTGAGTTTCGTAGAGAAATAATACAGGCCTCTCCACTTGATGCCGTGCCACTGCCAGAGAGCTGGCATGATGGGAAGCAACTTAAAGGCATCCGATATGTCGGCCTTGGACAACATGGACCCGGGACCTGTTTTCATGATAATGGCGATAGCCTGGTCGATCGAAGAATATCTCATGCCAACTTCTTCCGAAGGAATGAGGGAGTTGAGGCTGGGGACCTGGGAGCCATGCGGGGCAGATAAGTCAATAATGAGTCTCTCCTTCTTGCTGAACTTGCCTGTGACTACCCCAACGGGACTGACTCTCCATCGTTGAAAAGGGGGCGCTCCGAAAGGACCGATTAAGAACCCTTTGTTTAACTCGGACTCTATTAGTGTGTCTACGGAACCGGGGTTCCTTTCGGCTGACTGAAGGTTCCTGCACTCGTATGTAACCTCTGGAGTCGTGATTAACCCCGTATGGAAGCCCTCATGAAACCCTGACACCAGGAACTGTACAAACCCTGGATTGTGGTGACCTCGCAAGTACTCCTGTAAACAACTAGTATTGACCACACTCATGTAATTCTTCACCGATTTTAATGAGCAAGCTACTCGGGGGTGGGCCCTGAAACAGTTGGTACAGATATGTAACAGACGGCATTGCCCGAAATTACAAGACGCGTAATTATAGTTGTTACATATCTGGGCCCTTCCTAGCTGAACGATGGGCCGGCCTAGCTTATCTACCGAACTGGGGGGTCTGAAGACGTCGAGTGGTCCAGCTGAAGAGCTGGAGGGGTATGAGGCCGTGCTGACAGCTGACTTATGGCACCACTCTACCGAGTGGAAGATAGACTGACAGGCAGAACAGGAGGGAGCTTTCAGGCCTGCAAAGTGTCTGCAGAATAACTCGGTGTCCAGATTGGACCAGTCTGTGACATGTTGGAATTGGGAAAGAGCCGCTGCTGCTTTGGCTGAGAATGAACAGTGATAATCATAGAATGCGTTCCCTCCATACCTATGACCCAATTCTGTGACCCGAAAGAGGTACAGGTCTAGCTCCTCCCTCCTGTCCGGCCTGGCAGTACATATAACATCCCTAAAAAGGCTGAAAGCCATGACGAACTCCGGAATGGTTAACTTGCGGTTAAGCCGGTGGTCACGGCTTCTTAGCACCACCGAGACCTCCCCGCAAGCTATGACCTTGTTGTCAGACAGGTCCCTGGAGGCTATCAGCAGTGAAGCGAGATTGACATCCCTACCCTCTAGGATGTCTTTTCTGATGCTGATCGGGACAAAATGAGACGGAGTCACGTTGGGGACGGGCTGGGCAGTACGAATCTCCGCTATGGCAGAGGTGGAGGCGACCGGAACCTCGGGGGAGGAAACTGGGAAGACTGAGCTGTGAGCCTCGACTGACTCCAGTCTCGCCTGCATGGACGTGACGGCCAACGTCAGACTGTTCAACATGACATGTAGTTGGGCCAGCGATGTTTGCATAGTGGTCGCGGGGGGATCATCGCTATTGGGCACCAGGGAGTCTTTCCATAACCGGTATAGCTCCGCTTTTCTGGCAGACGCCGGGAAAGGAACGCCCCGCCTTGTCAGCTCCGCCATCAGCTTGGGGATGGTCCAAGCACGCAGGGATGGTATACTGCCCCCTTCGGACATCCCTGCTACGTTCTCGTCCACTGATGCTTCAACAATGTCTGACGCGTGCGACATCACAGCAACTGAGAAACTCTGCACTCTAACCCCCGCGGAAGTTTTAAATGAAATAGAACAACCTGGACGTAAAATAGTGCATGAGACACAACCCTGCCAACGGCCAGCACCTCCCCGTCCCCTGACATGTACCCCCACTACCTTGTTCGACAAGCAAATCAAAATGAGATCCAGACCAACTTCTCTCTGTTTTTAAACTCTTTCGGATCTGGGAACAAACAACAAAACAACACAAAGAACACCAGTCAATGCGTAAGACTCAAACTAATGGAACGTGAGCTGTGAGCTGAGGTCTCAACCGATGGATGGGAGTAGGATTTGATTGATGTTGTCCACCCCTTGGTTCTACTTGGCGTTGTGATGAACCCCTACCTATCTAAGCGGCACGGCGGCCCGTGCCAGACTTTAGGTGTGGGCGAGGAGCGGGCCATTGCGTCCCCCACCGTGCTCCACGGCAACCGCGTGGGGAGCGCGGAGCTCCCTGGCACCGTGGACCAAGCGGGGGGAGTCCTTTGGGCAACGGCTTGCGCCCCACGCAAACACGATTTGGGCGCCACGTGGAGAGCTAACGCGTGTCCCTGATAGGGTGCACAGTGCGGGGGGGCCCCTCCGTCCAAGGGCTGGCCCGCCCGCCGGCTGAGCACTCCTACCACGTGGGGAGCAGCGCAGCCCTCTGGCATAAAACCGGCACAGGGGGGGCCCTCAGCAGTGAGGGCCCAACCTTGCCGATAAACGGGAAATGCCGCGTGGGGGGCCTCACCGCTCCCTGGTGGAGTGCCCAGTGCGGAGGTGCCCTCCTCCGTCTGAGGGGCCGACCCTCCGCCGACTGTGCACATGCACCGCGTGGGGAAACGGTGCTGCCCCCTGGCATGAACTGGGATAGGGGGAGGCCTTATAAGACATAGCCTCCCTGTAACGGTCGCGTACACACACACACAGGGGGGAGGGAAGTGACCACTGCGCTCCACCCTTACCCCTGGCCCTGCCTACTTGCCTCGCGAGTCCTAATGACAGGGGACAACTGGACGGCAATCCCTAACTTGGAGTAAGTGCAGGGATGACAGACAGACAAACAACAGGACGTGAACGGACCGAGTCAATACCAGGAAAGCTGCAAAGTACAAATGGAGCAAGCAGAGAATTGTCAGGAGAAGCCGGGGTCATAAATACCAGGAGAGCAGAGAAGTACAAGAGGAGTCCTAAGAGAGTAGTCAGGTGGGAGCCGAGGTCACAATACCAGGAAGGATGCGCAGTACAGGAGGATCAGGCAAAAGGATGGTCAAGGAACAGGATCAGGTAAGTATTCAGCAGTCCAACAAATACCAGGAACCTAGAAATTAACAGGCAACCTGTAGCAAGCAGGCTGCCTGTATTTATAGTGGGGAGTGAGGGTCATGTGACGTGGCCAGCGTCACATGACCGACAGACCAACCAGTCGAGCACCGAGTGATCAGCTCGGCGCTCAAGGCAGACTTAGGAGCAAGGAGCCACCCAGCTAGTAAAGCCGCCCTGGGAATGAGGTCAAACACAGAACCTCATTCCAAAAGCTAAGCAACAGTTCTGCGGGCAATGGGGGACCGAGTGCACCTTCGGAACCCCGTGACAGTACCCCCCCTTTTACGAGGGGCCACCGGACCCAAGACTTCAGGCGATGGCTTTTCAGGGTGTTCTAAATGAAATTTACGAACAAGTCTAGGAGCATGAACCTCCCTGGCAGGTACCCAAGATCTCTCTTCAGGTCCATACCCCTTCCAGTGAATCAGGTACTGCAAGGAATTACGCACCTTCCTGACATCCACTATTTTAGACACCACATACTCGACAGCATCATTAACAAGAACTGGCGGAGGCGAGGCCTTTGATGGTACTACCGGTTCAAAATATTTTTTAAGC
Organism: Bufo bufo; assembly: GCF_905171765.1. NCBI lineage: Eukaryota > Metazoa > Chordata > Amphibia > Anura > Bufonidae > Bufo > Bufo bufo. Next base: position 78,296,441 of record NC_053394.1, on the reverse strand, counting down.
AGAGATTTATGGAACACATTATGAATGTGGAATGGCTCAGGCAGCTCCAACCTAAAAGATACCGGGTTAATCACTTCCGTGATCTTATATGGTCCAATAAAACGAGGAGCAAATTTTTTAGAAGTTACCTTGAGAGATAGATTCTTGGAGGACAACCATACTTTATCCCCAACCTGAAAGTTTACCCCCCTTGAACGTCTCCTATCGGCCTTGAGTTTTTGAGAACATTGAGCCTTTTCTAGGTTCGATTGAACCCGGGCCCAAACTGTGCACAGTTCGGAGGAGAGTTTATCAGCTTCAGGGTTAGAGGAGGAGACGGACGACCCAGAATGAAAACGGGGATGAAAACCATGGTTACAAAAGAAAGGGGAGACCCTAGGAGAAGAATTGACACGGTTATTCAGAGCAAATTCAGCCAACGGAAGGAATTTGACCCATAATTGCTGGTCATCAGCAACATACAACCTCAGGAATTGTTCCACAGACTGATTAAGGCGTTCAGTCTGCCCATTACTCTCAGGATGGTAGGCGGAAGAAAAAGACAACGAAATTTTACATCTTTGACAGAAGGCCCTCCAGAATCTGGACACAAACTGCACACCCCTGTCCGAAACAATATTTTCTGGGATACCATGCAATCGAACAATTTCTTTCACATAAATAGACGCCAGGGTTTTGGCATTCGGGAGTTTAGACAGGGGAATGAAATGGACCATCTTGCTAAACCTATCCACCACTACCCACACTACAGTCTTACCCTCCGCCAGCGGTAGGTCAGTTATAAAGTCCATCGAGATATGGGACCAGGGTCTACTGGGAATGGGTAGGGGTCGTAGGTTACCAGCAGGGCGAGTCCTAGGTGTCTTGGACCTGGCACAAACCTCACAGGCTGACACATAGGACTTGACATCCCTAGTTAGAGTGGGCCACCAATAAGATCTAGAAACCAGATCCTTAGTGCCCTCAACACCCGGATGTCCACAAAAGGCAGAATCGTGACACTCACCCAACAGCTGGAGACGAAATTGTACGGGAACAAACAACTTATCTGTTGGGGTGGATACCGGTGCCAGATGTTGTTCCGACCTAATGCGAGCCGAGATATCCTGGGTAAGAGCTGCTAAGAAGATTTTTGCTGGTAGGATGGATTCAGGTGGTACCTCAGTAGGTTGAAAAGCCTGGAAGCTCCGAGATAATGCGTCCGCCTTCACATTTTTACTTCCCGGCCTGAACGTGATGGAAAAATCAAAACGAGTAAAAAACAGAGCCCATCTGGCTTGACGGGGATTCAACCTCTTAGCAGACTCGAGAAACATAAGGTTTTTATGGTCAGTGACAACAGTTACACAATGCCTTGCCCCCTCCAGAAAATGCCTCCACTCCTCAAATGCCCATTTAATGGCCAGCAGCTCCCTATTCCCTATGTCGTAGTTTCTCTCCGTGGGAGAGAATTTCCTGGAGAAGAAGGCACATGGTCTCAGATTAGTGAGGCTGGCAGGACCTTGTGAAAGGACTGCTCCTGCGCCGTCCTCGGACGCATCCACCTCCACAATAAAAGGTTTCTCCTGATCAGGCTGGATCAGAATGGGAGCGCTACTGAATGCCTTTTTTAATTTTTCAAATGAAGAAATGGCCTCAGTAGACCAATTCTCCAAATCCGCCCCTTTCTTAGTAAGGTCGGTCAACGGTTTAGCAATTACGGAAAAATTCATAATAAATTTACGATAGTAATTGGCGAAACCTAATAACCGTTGTAAGGCCTTTAAGGATGAAGGTCTTACCCATTCCTTAATTGCTAGTACCTTACCAGGATCCATCTTGAAGGCGTGAGGAGTCAGAACATGCCCTAGAAACAGAATCTCCTGCACACCAAAGACACATTTCTCTTGTTTAGCGGATAGCTGATTCTCCCTCAACACCTCTAATACTTGTCTAACATGAGACACATGGGATTCGAAGTCAGGAGAGAATATCAAAATGTCGTCAAGATAGACAATAACAAATTTATCTAAGAATTCCCTAAGAATGTCATTCATGAAGTTTTGGAACACAGCTGGGGCATTGCTGAGTCCAAAAGGCATCACCTGATATTCAAAGTGTCTTACCGGAGTATTGAACGCAGTCTTCCATTCGTCTCCCTCCTTGATTCGGATTAGATTGTATGCCCCTTTCAGGTCAATTTTGGAAAACCAGGTTGCCCCCAGGACCTGGTTAAATAAATCCGGAATCAATGGGAGGGAGTATCTATTCTGGACAGTGATTTTATTTAATCTCCGGTAATCGATACATGGCCTAAGACCACCATCTTTTTTCTTAACGAAGAAAAACCCCGCCCCCATAGGAGAGACAGAAGGTCTAATATGCCCTTTACCAAGGCTCTCCTTAATATAATCTTCCATGGCCTTGCGTTCGGGCATAGAAAGATTATAAATTCGTCCTTTAGGAAACTTGGCCCCCTCTACTAGCTCTATGGTACAATCTTAAGGTCTATGGGGGGGTAGAACCTCTGGGGTTGGTGATGAGAATACATCAGAATATTCTCTAACAACAGAGGGTAAAGTATCAGACTTTACTAAGACCCCAGCCTGTACCACGGACAGGCACGAGTCACACTTAGGGCCCCCATCTCACCAACTCCCCATTGGACCAATCTATAGTGGGGTTATGTAGTCGGAGCCAAGGCAACCCTAGTACCACCTCAGCAGGTAGGTTCTCCAGGACTAGAAGCGAACATCTCTCTGAGTGGCACACACCCACGGTTAGAGAAATCTCCGAGGTACATAAGCTCACCGTACCACCAATAAGAGGAGTAGCATCAATAGCCATGACATGGATAGGAGTTGGTAAGGCAAACATAGGAATACCCAATCTAACAGCATACTCAGAGTCAATAAAGCTAGCCGCTGAGCCAGAATCAATAAAGGCCTTACCCGCCCATTTATCTACTCCCAGAGAAATCGTAATGGGTACCGAAAGCTTACATTTAGAAAATTCAGGGTGTACCTGGTCTTTAGGTTGCCTTGCCTTAGGAGACTTGACAGAGAGGACCTTCTTAGGACACTGGTTGATCCAATGGTCAGAATCTCCACAGTAAAAGCATTCTCCACGTCTGCGGCGAAGATTCCCTCGGGTCATGCCAACCTGCATGGGTTCCTCGGTGGAGACCTCAGCATTGTCTCTGGGATAGGCCTCTGGCTGGACCACCATCTGGGAAGAGAACTGTTGTTCCTGTCGTCTCTCTCTAACCCGTCGGTCAAGTCGGACAACAAGGGTCATCATCTCCTCTAAGGTCTCTGGAAGTTTATAACTGACCAGAAAATCCTTTAATTTATCAGACAGACCTGACCTGACTCTTTAGGGCTGGTTCGTTCCATCCTGAGGGGACACACCACCTTCTGAATTGGGTGCAATAATCCTCCGCTGGTAGATTGCCCTGAACCAGTGCCTTTAGAGCCGTCTCGGCTACTAGAGCCCTGTCTGGTTCATCATAGAGGGTACCTAGGGCCTGAAAGAACCCCTCCACAGAATATAAACAACTGGCGCCAGCAGGTAAAGAGAACGCCCAGTCCTGGGGATCACCCTGTAATCAGGAAATGATAATGCCCACGCGTTGACTCTCGGGGCCAGAGGACACGGGGCGCAAACGGAAGTAAAGTTTGCAACTCTCCTTAAAAGAGAGAAACTTCTTCCGGTCTCCAGAAAAGGTTTCTGGGAGCTTAATCTGGGGCTCAAAATGCGGACTGGAGGCCTGAGGAGTGGAAGAGCCTTGCCCTAACTCAAAAGAGCTGAGTTTTTCCCCTAACTCCTGCACCATCTGCGTCAGATTAGAGACATAGTCAGTCAGGGTCACCAGAGGATTCATAATACAGTGGTTATTGGGCCTGTTAATCTGTAACGGTCGCGTACACACACACACACAGGGGGGAGGGAAGTGACCACTGCGCTCCACCCTTACCCCTGGCCCTGCCTACTTGCCTCGCGAGTCCTAATGACAGGGGACAACTGGACGGCAATCCCTAACTTGGAGTAAGTGCAGGGATGACAGACAGACAAACAACAGGACGTGAACGGACCGAGTCAATACCAGGAAAGCTGCAAAGTACAAATGGAGCAAGCAGAGAATTGTCAGGAGAAGCCGGGGTCATAAATACCAGGAGAGCAGAGAAGTACAAGAGGAGTCCTAAGAGAGTAGTCAGGTGGGAGCCGAGGTCACAATACCAGGACGGATGCGCAGTACAGGAGGATCAGGCAAAAGGATGGTCAAGGAACAGGATCAGGTAAGTATTCAGCAGTCCAACAAATACCAGGAACCTAGAAATTAACAGGCAACCTGTAGCCAGCAGGCTGCCTGTATTTATAGTGGGGAGTGAGGGTCATGTGACGTGGCCAGCGTCACATGACCGACAGACCAACCAGTCGAGCACCGAGTGATCAGCTCGGCGCTCAAGGCAGACTTAGGAGCAAGGAGCCACCCAGCTAGTAAAGCCGCCCTGGGAATGAGGTCAAACACAGAACCTCATTCCAAAAGCTAAGCAACAGTTCTGCGGGCAATGGGGGACCGAGTGCACCTTCGGAACCCCGTGACACTCCCCCCCTTTACCAATTGAGGATGTGCCATGTGGGGGGCCCCACCGCTCCCTGGTGGAGTGCCCAGTGCGGGGGTGCCCCCCTTCGTTTGAGGGGCCGACCCACCGCTGGCTGGGCACCTCCACCATGTGGGGAAACGGCGCTGCCCCCTGGCAAAACCTGGGATAGGGGAAGCCTGTGTGGCTCAGCCCCCCCCCCCCCCCTTCGTTGTGGGAGGAGGAGCCACGTGGTGCCGCCCCACTCCCCGGCAGGGCGCTCGTTGCAGGGGTGCCTGATAGCGCGTGCCCACCACGTGAGGCGGGTGGAGGTCCTCTCGTGACCATGGGCCCCGCCCCCCCTGCCGGAGAGCAACGCCACATTCGTGACCTGGGCGGCGGAGGAGGGGAGCGCTGTCTCTGTCGGGCTCCACCCCCCCCCCCCCTGCCGGAGGCTGAAGGGGTACCGCTGCCGAATGGGCAGGAGGGATCCCTCGTCCTGTCGAGGCCCTGCCCCCCGCTGTGCCTAATGTAGCAACGAAGTGGTCCGGAGCATGGGGGCCCCTGCTTACCAAAGGGCCGACCGCCGCACGGACGTCCACTCACCCTGCCTGCTGACTCGGAAAAGTCCAGGTACGAGCGCACACTTCCTGCGAACTCTGCACGTCGTACACATGTGGGAGGTAGGTGGCCAAGCCCCTCCCACAAATACAGTCCAATGAATCGGCCTTACACTATATTTAGGGCAGTGGTCGGCAAGCCGCGGCTCCTTGGTTCGGGCTGGCGGGTGGGCGGCCGCGCAGCCATATCGCGCCGCTCAAGCTGCTTGTAAATTGTCCGTCATGTGCCTGCTGCCCCGTCTGTCTGCTCCTTCCACTTTATGAATGAAGCAGGCAGGCGGGGCAGGAGGCGCATGACGGAGGGAGAGATGTCACGCTGCGCACAGCAGCAGAAGGGCGGGCAGCGCGGCTCTAGTTCGGCTGCCCACTGTGAGGAGGGGTGGAGTGGTGAAGAGGCCGCCGCTCAGGAGGAGCGAAATGTCCTGCAGCAGAAAGGTAGGAGCTGCCCCCGGTGTGTGCGCTGCACCGGCCCCGCCGCAAGTGTCCCTGCCCCTTTCCTTCCCCCCACTAATACATTACTTACTGGAAGGCACTTATCCCCCATGAGTGCCATCCACAGATATCCCCCATATCTGTGGATGGCACTTATGGGGGATATCTGTGGAGGGCACTTATGGGGGATATCTGTGGATGACACATATATAGCATCTTATGCTATATATGCGTCATCCACAGATATCCCCCATAAGTGGGATATCCCCCATAAGTGCGTCATCCACAGATATCCCCATAAGTGCGTCATCCACAGATATCCCCCATAAGTGCGTCATCCACAGATATCCCCCATAAGTGCGTCATCCACAGATATCCCCCATAAGTGCGTCATCCACAGATATCCCCCATAAGTGCGTCATCCACATTACATCCACATCTGCAGACAAGTTTAAGAAAAGTAAAAAATGATAAAGATAAAATGAAATAATAATCAAGATGCAAATAAAAGAAAGTACATATAAAAGTATTCAAAAACACACTCTGGGCTCATGCCCACGAATGTAAGAGCGCCGTGCCTGTGCTGCGGACCGCAAATAGCGGTCCGCAATGCACGGACACAGACCATGGGGCAGCTGCATGAGGATCGCGGACCCATTCACTTGAATGGGGTTCGCGATCCGCATCCGACTGCCCGCACCGCAAAAAAGTAGCACATGCTGAAGTGAATGGGTCCATGATGCGGGCTGTACACGGCCGTGTGCAGCACGCATCATGGACCCATTCACTTCAGCATGCGCTACTTTTTTGCGGGCACACGGTCGTGTGCATGAGCCTAATAGTCCTCACTGGTACTGTTGATGCAATATTTTAGGTTTTAAAAATGTGGCTCTCGAAAGAAATTCCAATCGTGGTTTTGGCGATATTTGGCTCAGTTGACAAAAAAGGTTGCCCACCACTGGATCCAGGGTGGCGCTTGTTTTCTCCTTTCCCTGTTCCCCCAACCCTGTCTATGGCATCACCTGTATGTGTGTTTTTAATCATGTTTTTGATACAATAAAATATCTATTTAATAATCATTTTTTTGGTACTCTGAGCTTCTTTTCTCTTCCTTTGTCCTTGCAGGTTTATGTAGAACCCACTCTCCTGCGACATCTTGTCAGAGTGGTTACGCTGTATGATTTGCTGTGAATCCATGGGTAATAAACACCAAAATCCTCCTGAAATTGTGATGCGGCAAATACACTGCATTTACGTCAGGTGTGGCTAAATTCTAACAATTACCTACACCAATACATACATGGAAACAAAGGGACACATTTAATTTTTGGGGGTGGAAAAAAGTGCACATTACGTTGCACAGCACAGTTGCAGCATCATCTCTGACTTTCTGCTTCTTGGTCACTTTTCTAAGGCGGCAAGAAAACAGGGGCCGGGCTTAGCAGGAGGGGATGGAGCTTCCCACAGCCCACTGGTTTTACTGTAATTTCCGCCAGAAACTGGGGTCAATGAAAGCTCAAGTCTATGTCAGCCCTAGCCGGCATAGATTTGAGTTTCTGGTGCATGGAGGGCTGCACCTAATTTATGAAGAGGCGCCTGTTCTTGCACACAGGACATCAAGACTGGCATAGGGAACGCCAGCTTTGATAAATCTCCCCATAGAAAACTAGTGACCCTCAGGGGTGCATTACTTACCAGCATCACAGACAAGGCTCCTGCTCCGTGCCTCTGGTCTTTGCTGCGGATATTGAACACAAAGCCTCCGGGCACCAGCTCTGCCGATAGTAAATTAGGGTAGCGCAGTCCCTTCTCCTCCCCAGGACTTACCTGCACCCCTGACCTCTCCACACGTGCTCTCTTCCCTACATCAACTTACAAAGGCACATTCCTTCCGCCCTGTACTTACCGTAGGATACCTGCATCAGTTGTCAGCAGCTCTGCCCTCTGGGGAGAAAGTGAAGCTGGCAAGCGGCAGAGCAGTCAGTCTGTACGGTGCCCCCCATGCTGTATGAGTAGAGGGGAGATCTCCTGACTGCCGAAGCCAGTACAATACAAATGTACAGATAGGAAGGTATGTGCCATTGTAACACATTGTAGGGGAAGAGAGCCAGCCCTGGTTCTTTTAACAATGGAGCATTGCATATAGGCAGCATACAGACACCAGAAGCACACCCCCTAGAGCAGATGGGAAGAACTGCAGGCAACCACCTGACATTTCTACTAGAGCAACTTGCGTTACTCATGAGTAAGGGCCCATTCAGATGGCGGACCGCACATGGCCGCAACCATAATGCAAAATGCCTATTGCGGACAAGCTCTGTCTCTCTCTCTTCCGCGGAGCTGCAAAACGGAACCACGGATGCGGACAGCACACAATTATTTGAGTCCCATTGAAATGAATGGGTCCGCACTCATTTCGCTAAATTGAAGAACGGATGCGGACTCATTCATGCGGCCATCTCAATGAGCCCTAAGGGTCACACTTTAAGACCGATACGCGTAGATCAGGCGCCCTCCAGCTGTTGTAAAACTACAACTCCCACAATGCCCTGCTGTAGGCGGATACCTGTAGGATGTTCAGGCATGCTGGGCGTTGTAGTTTTGCAACAGATGGAGGGCCGCAGTTTGAGGATGCCTGGCGTAGATGCTAACGCTGTGTGTCTGTACTGTATCATTGAATATTTTTTTGCTTTAAAGAGTAAAGGTCAGCAATTTTTTATGGGAAGCTGGATGCCTTTTTTTTACCATAGACTACAATGGTTTACCGGTCATTTATCGGACTGGCGTAAAGTATAACTGGCCTGGTTGCCCATAGCAACCAATCAGATTCCACCTTTAATTTTCAAAAGAAGCAGTCAAAAATGAAAAGGTGGAATCTGATTGGTTGCTACGTGTAACTAAGCCAGTTCTACTTTACACCAGCTTGATAATTGACCCCATACGTTTCTATCAAGCCCTGTCATGCGGAAGGCTCACAAATTCACATTGTGGGGGAGCAGTTCAGTCACTGAGATCTCAGCGCTCCCGGTAAATGACCACTCAGATGCCGTGATCGCAATTCAAAACGGCACCAGAGGGGTTAAAAGTATATGATCAGAGGGAATTGTCTGTTTTGACGGACTCTACTTCCAAGTGTCTGCTGCATCAAATAGGGACCCGGCAGGTATGGCAGCAGAAGCTGAGCGGGTGCCAATTTTAAAGACCCAACATCTACCGTACATGTCTAGGAGGTTGTCAAGAAAGGGTTAAAAGGGTTTTTCCAAGACTTTAAGACTGATGACTTAGGCCCCCTGCACACAAACACGTGCTTCCCTTTGCCGTATTGTGGACTGCATTTGCGGATCCGCAATACACGGGTGCCGTTCCGTGTGCATTCCGCATCACGGATGCGGACCCATTCACTTGAATGGGTCCGCAAACCCGGAGATGTGAAACGGAACCCTACAGAAGCACTACGGAGTGCTTCCGTGGGGTTTCATCCCGTACTTCCGTTCTGCAAAAAGATAGAAAATGTCATATCATTTTGCAATCCGCTGCGGCTGCCCCACGGACTGTGTTCGTGCATTGCGGCCCGCAGCACGACCACGGGGTGCACATGTTCGTGCGCAGGGGGCCTTATCCTCAGGAGAAGTCATCAGTACCTGATCAGGGGGAGGGGGGGGTTTCAACACCCGGGACTCCGCCAATCAGCTGTTTGAGAAGGCACCAGTGCTCCTGTAAACGCCTCAGCGTTCTCCGTGCTCCGGAAGCATAGCGCCGTACATTGTATAGTGGTTGTGCTTGGGATCATGCATTTTGCAAGCAAGTTCAGTCAGTTTTGTCTGTGACTGCGTTCAGTTTTCTCCGACCGGGTGCAATGCATTCTGATGCATTTTTCACGCACGTGAAGAAAAAAACTGAAGGTTTACAAACAAAATTTTCTAGCAACCATCAGTAAAAAACACATTGCACCTGGACTTCATCTGGATTACATTCGGATGCAATGCGTTTTTCACTAAAGCCCCATTCACTTCTATGGGGTCAGGGCTGCGTGAAAAAAGTAGAATATAGAACATGCTGCGATTCTCACACAACGCTGAACTGATGTGTGAAAAAAACGCTCATGTACACAGACCCATTGAAATGAATGGGTCAGGATTCAGTGTGGGAGCTATGCGTTCACGGGTAGAACCCAGACGAAAAACGTGCTTGTATGAAAGGGGCCCTAAATCAAGCACAGAAAGAGCCATCTCGGTAGATATAAAAAAGTCAGTTGTGGTATAATGCAAATTACGTTAATAAATAATTGTAAATTTAAATGATTGGCAAAAAAAATATATAACATTTATTAAACATTTTCATGTTTTTCCCCATTTCAAACATAAGTTAAATATATATCAGTTTTCGTTCAACTGAAAAAATAAAAATCTGTGAATGAGCGAACGAACAAACAAAGGAATTTAACATTGAATGAGGAGACATATTAGTGCAGATCAGCGGGACTATCGTCAAGACAGGAAAACTGCCAGGTGACCGCGCCCTCAGGACTGACAAAATAGTCAGCAAAGCTGTCCCTTATGCGCAGTCTGTTGCCAAGCGGCCTGTTGTAGCTCCAACCAATACTAACGCCAATATAGGGCATCTGGATGGTTAGGTCTGCTTCCTCGCCATCATAGTCGCACACGTAATTGTGAAGGACACAGCACGCTCTAATGACGGACTCTGCCGTGGACATATCCAGTTGCATAGTGGAGCAGATGACTTGCCATCTACAAGCCATAATGCCAAAAGTGGACTCGGCAAATTGACACGCACGGCTCAGCCTGCAGTTAAACATCCTCCTTCGATTATCCAGCCTGCGCCATGGGTACGGACAGAGAAGGGGAGGCGTCACGGCAAACACATAGTCTGAAACCATAACCAAAGGAACAGGATCGGTTGTTCCAGGAAATGGTCGTGGAGGTGGGAGCGAGGTTTGATCCTGGAGGATTCGCTGCTGTATTTGTGATGCATCCAGCACTCTGCAGTCCCCGGTACGGTCATAAGAACCGACATCAATGGCAACAAACTTACACTTTGTGTCCGCCACCGCCAACACAAGCACAGAAAAGTACTTTTTGTGACCCAAGTACCTTGATCTAGAGTCCAAGGGCTGCAGCACTCTTACGTGTTGAGCATCAACAGCCCCTATGCAGTTGGGAAAGCTGGTTTCCGTCTCAAACCCAGCTGCCACCTCTAACCAGGTCTCCTGGGTGGGAGTAGGCATGACTACAGGCTGCAAATCCCTCCAGATGACCTTACAAGTGGTCTTCACTATGCTGGCGATTGTAGATATACGAAAATGGAACTGAAGATGCATGGATACAAACTTCTCGCCTGTTGCCAGGAATCTAAAAAGAAATTAAATTAAATGTTTGTATTATAAAAAATATAAAAAAAACCTGACTACTCTTAAAGGATTTGGCCCATCTTACACATTGGGGGCATATCGCTAGGATATGTCCCCAGTGGCTTACAGGTGCGGGTCCCAGAGATGGAGCCCGCAAACTGAAGGAGAGTGGACCTCACATGCATGGCCATCTTCCATTCATTTCTATGGGAGTGCCGAAAATAGCTGAGCAGCGCACTTGGCTATTCTTGGTTGGCCCAAAAGTATGAGATGGACAAACCCCTTTAAGAGTAGTCACGTTGTCAGATACATATTGTAATTTCTAGTTTTCTGTCGGGTCACAGTCTGCTTTAACCCCTTAAGGACTCAGCCCTATTTCACCTTAAGGACTTGGCCATTTTTTGCAAATCTGACCAGTGTCACTTTAAGTGCTGATAACTTTAAAACGCTTTGACTTATCCAGGCCATTCTGAGATTGTTTTTTCGGCACATATTGTACTTCATGACACTGGTAAAATGGAGTAAAAAAAATAATTTTTATTTATAAAAAAAATACCAAATTTGCAAAAAATTTGAAAAAATTAGCAAATTTCCAAGTTTCAATTTCTCTACTTCTATAATACATAGTAATACCTCCAAAAATAGTTATTACTTTACATTCCCCATATGTCTACTTCATGTTTGGATCATTTTGGGAATAATATTTTAATTTTTGGGGATGTTACAAGGCTTAGAAGTTTAGAAGCAAATCTTGACATTTAAAAAAAAAAAAAAAAAAAAAAAATCGAAAACCCAATTTTTAGGGACCAGTTCAGGTCTGAAGTCACTTTGCGAGGCTTACATAATAGAAACCCCATTCTATAAACTACACCCCTCAAGGTATTTAAAACTGATTTTACAAACTTTGTTAACCCTTTAGGTGTTCCACAAGAATTAATGGAAAATAGAGATACAATTTCAAAATTACACTTTTTTGGCAGATTTTCCATTTTAATCAATTTTTCCCAGTAACAAAGCAAGGGTTAACAGCCAAACAAAACTCATTATTTATGGCCCTGATTCTGTAGTTTACAGAAACAACCCATATGTGGTCGTAAACTACTGTACGGGCACACGGCAGGGCGCAGAAGGAAAGGAATGCCATACGGTTTCTGGAAGGCAGATTTTGCTGGACAGTTTTTTTTTACACCATGTCCCATTTGAAGCCCCCCTGATGCACTCCTAGAGTAGAAACTCCAAAAGAGTGACCCCATTTTAGAAACTACGGGATAGGGTGGCAGTTTTGTTGGTACTAGTTTAGGGTACATATGATTTTTGGTTGCACTATATTACAGTGAGGCAAGGTAACAAGAAATAGCCGTTTTGGCACAGTTTTTAATTTTTGTAGTCATTTACAACATTCAGGTTAAATCAAGTGATATTTTTATAGACCAGGTTGTCACGGATGCGGCGATACCTAATATGTATACATTTTTATTTTATTTATGCAAGTTTTACACAATGATTTCGTTTTTGAAACAAAAAAAATCATGTTTTAGTGTTTCCATAGTCTGAGAGCCATAATTTTTTCAGTTTTAGGGCGATTACCTTGGGTAGGGTATGATTTTTGCGGGATGAGATGACGGTTTTATTGGCACTATTTTGGGGTGCGTGTGACTTTTTGATCGCTTGCTATTACACTTTTTGCGATGTAAGGTGACAAAAATTGTTTATTTAGCACAGTTTTTATTTTTTATGGTGTTCATCTGAGGGGTTAGGTCATGTGATATTTTTATAGAGCCGGTCGATATGAACGCGGCGATACCAAATATGTATACTTTTTTTTTTATTTATGTAAGTTTTACACAATAATATCATTTTTGAAACAAAAAAAAATAAATCATGTTTTAGTGTCTCCATATTCTGAGCCATAGTTTATTTATTTTTTTGGGCGATTGTCTCAGGTAGGGGCTCATTTTTTTGCGTGATGAGGTGACTGTTAGATTGGTACGGTTTTGGTGAGCAAATGCCTTTTTAATCGCTTGCTGTTGTACTATTTGTGATGTAAGGTGACAAAAAAAAAAAATTGTTTATTTAGCAGTTTTTATTTTTTACGGTGTTCATCTGAGGGGTTAGGTCATGCGATATGTTTATAGAGCCGGTCGATACGGACGCGGCGATACCTAATATGTATACTCCCCCCCCCCCCCTCCCTATTTTTTACCAATTTTTTTTTAACTTTATTTGGGGAAAACTATTTTTTAAACTTTTTTTTTCACTTTATCTTTTGTCCCACTTTGGGACTTGAACTTTGAGGGGTATATTCCTTTACAATGCATTCCAATACTTATGTATTGGAATGCATTGGCTGTATGAGTAATACTGTGTGTATTACTCATACAGCTTCCGGCCCGTGAGATCCAGGGGGCTGGATCTCACAGGCTCGTCACCGGAAGGCAGCGCGACCTCCGCCACCGCAACTTAGAAAAGCCTCAAACCGCAGGTCTGAATTGACCTGCGGTTTGCGGCGATCGCCGACATGGGGGAGGGGGGGGCACGGGACCCCCCCCCCCCCCGCGCATTGAGCCGAGGTGCCTGCTCAATGATTTGAGAAGACACTTTGTTCCGATCACCGCCCGCCGGTAATCGGAACACCACATGACGTTACGGTACGTCATGGGTCCTTAAGGACTCGGGAACCATGCCGTACCGATACGTCATGGGTCCCTAAGGGGGTCTCCGGGCTACAAATACTGAAGACCATGGCAGCCTGACATTCCAGATTGCAATTTGTATAGGGTAATGGAATGTTATCTATTATTCTATACAGAAATAGGTATATTACAGATTAGTACTGCCACCCACTGGCCTGAACTGTAATATAAAAGTATTGAGCCTGGAAGCCTAATACAGACTCAGACTCATTACTTTGAATGAACGCCCCTTTCCGATCTCTGCAAGGGGAGGCATTCAAGCCCATGAAGTGTGCACTTCTGTGTTTCTGGCTTCTCAGATGCCGTGGTCACATTTGACTATAGCATGTGGGAGGTTAAATATCTGTAATCGGCATCACTGCTGTTTGCAGACCTTAGCCACGGTTGTCTGCAGTATGAAACAGCACACACCCGCTATCTATGGCTCCATCTTTAGAGACCTGACATGTACGGCAGATGTCATGAAGTGGTTAAAGGGAATCGGTCACGATTTTGGACTATTTTCTGCACATAAGGAGTCTAGATTACCATTTTTTTTAAATTTTCCTTATGTCCCCCGGTTCCCCCACTATCAGAGCCCAAAGCTGTGCTGAAATACACATTCCAGACTTCTGTGCCAACATAATGGAGAGCACTCCTGTGCGCATGCACGGCACATCTGACAAAGTATTTCAGCACAGCTTTCAGCTCTGACAGCGGGGGCAGTAGGAAAATGAAAACCAGTTATCTAAACTTCTTATCTGCAGTACTACTCATGTATTACAGCAGATAATCGCACAAGATCATGGTGACAGATCCCCTTTCAGGGTGTCTTCAGAACATTTAGTTATAGAAATTTTCATGACTGAAAACCCGGTCCAGTTCATGAATGGGGCTTGAAGAATTACATGTGCATGCTGCCAAAATACCCCCATCCAAATAAATGTAACAGATTTTCAGTTGTAGAAATTTCTGTGACAAAATCAAAAAAAATATCAAGGAGCCATTGGCTCCTAACCTGAAGAATTTAGGAGCCAAATTAAATTTTTAGTCGCCAAATTTAAAATGCATACAAGTGAAACTGGAAAAATTAGAATATCGTGCAAAGTTCATTTATTTCAGTAATGCAACTTAAAAGGTGAAACTAACATATGAGATAGACTCATTACATGCAAAGCGAGATATTTCAAGCCTTTATTTGTTATAATTTGGATGAATATGGCTTATAGCTTATGAAACCCCAAAGTCACAATCTCAGGTCCTCTTTGCTCAGGGGGTATGGATTAGTTAGCTGACTAGAGTGTGACACTTTGAGCCGAGAATTTTGAACCTTTTCACAAAATTCTAATTTTAAGCTGCATTAATACAATTCCTTTTAATTTGCATTACTGAAATAAATGGAGTTTTGCACAAATATTCAAATTTTTCGAGTTTCACCTGCAAATAATATATTATATACACACACACATACATACACACACACACACACACACACACACAGAGTCCTGATCAAAAGTTTAAGACCACTTGAAAAATGGAAAAAAATCATATTTAGCATGGCTGGATCTTAACAAGGTTCCAAGTAGAGCTTCAACATGCAACAAGAAGAAATGGGAGTGAGACAAAACATTTTTTGAGCATTCAATTTAATGAAAACAACGAATAAACTGAAACAGGCTGTTTTTCAGCTGATCAAAAGATTAGGACCACAACTCCCAAAAAAATAAACCCCCCCAAAAACAGAAATCCAACTTCCAAACATTAACTCAGTAATGAGTAGCTCCGCCGATCACTTCTAAAATTCGTTTCAGCATGCTTGATGCAAGCGTTTCCATGAGGCGAGTGGAAACATTTCTCCAAGTGGTGAAGACGGCCGCACGAAGGCCATCTACTGTCTGGAACTGTTGTCCATTTTTGTAAACTTCCCTTGCCATCCATCCCCAAAAGGTTCTTCAGGGGAACACGCAGGATGGGCCAAAAGAGTGATGTTATTCTCCTGGAAGAAGTCCCTTGTCCTGCAGGCATTGTGTACTGTATCGTTGTCCTGTTGAAAAATCCAGTCGTTACCACACAGACGAGGGCCCTCAGTCATGAGGAATGCTCTCTGCAACATCTGGACATAGTCAGCGTCTGTTTGACGCCCCTGCACTTCCTGAAGCTCCATTGTTCCACTGAAGGAAAAAGCACCCCAGACCATTATGGCGCCCCCTTCACTGTGGTGCGTAGAAAACATCTCAGGTGGGATCTGCTTGTCATACCAGTAACGTTGGAAAACATCAGGACCATCAAGGTTAAATTTTTTCTCAGAGAATAAAACTTTCTTCCACCTTTGCATGTCCCATGTTTGGTGCTGTCTTGCAAAGTCCAAACGAGCAGTTCTGTGGCGTTCAAGGAGATGGGGTCTTTGAAGACGTTTTTTGTTTTTGAAGCCCTTCAGTCTCAGATGCCGTCTGATGGTTATGGGGCTGCAGTCAGCACCAGTAAGGGACTTAATTTGGGTCGAGGATCGTCCAGTGTCTTGACGGACAGCCAATTGGATCCTCCGGCTCAGTGCTGATGAAGTTTTTTTGGGTCTTCCACTTGACTTTTTTGTTCCATAACCCTTAGGATCCTTCAAGAAATTCCAAATGACTGTCTTACTGCGTCCCACCTCAGCAGCGATGGCGCGTTGTGAGACCCTGCTTATGCAGTTCAACAACCCGACCACGTTAAAAAAAAGGGAGAGTTTTTTTGCCTTTGCCATCACAACGTGTGACTACCTGACAGAAAATGACAATGAATCCACATCTTTGCACAGATTTGGCCTTTTAAAAAGGCATGTGGTCCTAAAATTTGGATCAGCTGAAAAACAGCCTGTTTCAGTTTAATCGCTATTTTCAATTAATTGAATGCTCAAAAAATGTTTTGTCTCACTCTCATTTCTTCTTGTTGCATGTTGAAGTTCTACTTGGAACCTTGTTAAGATCCAACAATGTAAAATATGACTTTTTGCCATTTTTCAAGTGGTCTTAAACTTTTGATCAGGACTGTATATATTATAGTATATATTATAGAAGAATGGCGGCACTGACAAAAAATAAATAGTTAGAAAGGTTGGGTGCACGTTCACTGGGGAATGAGCTGCTTACCCCTTGGTATGTAAATAGAAAAACGAACACTACTCCTGGAATCCACAGAAAAGGTTTTTCTTTATTCACCCATGGGATGCAACGTATGCGGTTTGGATAACGCTAAGAAGAATCCATGTGGATTTGTATGTATATACCCGATCGGTATTGTTTTGTCCATCCCTCCTGATCTCTTCTCCCTCATTACACATGATGTGCTACACCTGATCTAGGAACAGGTTGTAGTTTATATTGCACTTGCACTTTATGTATTGATATGATGACACTACATTGCTCTCTATGGGCGTACTTCAATACAGTGCACTTTCTGAATTATATGATGGCCGCTATGGCACATAACAGGTATATTTAGTGTTAGGAACCCGTCTAACTAGAGATTGCCTTGACGTTCGGCAGACGGGCTCAAATAATTTTGTACAAAACGATTTGCCAAGTATCTCTAACTTATTAGTTCAGCATTTGCTATTATGATGCAATTTTGTACTTTATTTGGTTTGCAGTGAGCTGTTGCATTGCTTGTTTTGTTTAACAGTCTTGTTCTCAGCCATAGCAACGTGCCCCTGCGCTTTGGGATGTGCTGACTGACCCCCTTTTTTTTCTCTGCAGATTATGATGTCATCTGTATGAATTTATGCACCGATTACTTTATATTTGAACACTATTGTGTATCTACGAATGTCCTGTATCACATGATCTTGTAATAATATATATATATATATATATATATATATATATATATACACACACACTGCTCAAAAAAATAAAGGGAACATGTGAGACCATATGCTGGTGCGGTTGGCCCTGGGTTCCTCCTAATGCAAGACAATGCTAGACCTCATGTGGCTGGAGTGTGTCAGCAGTTCCTGCAAGACGAAGGCATTGATGCTATGGACTGGCCCGCCTGTTCCCCAGACCTGAATCCAATTGAGCACATCTGGGACATCATGTCTCGCTCTATCCACCAACGTCACGTTGCACCACAGACTGTCCAGGAGTTGGCAGATGCTTTAGTCCAGGTCTGGGAGGAGATCCCTCAGGAGACCGTCCTCCACCTCATCAGGAGCATGCACAGGCGTTGTAGGGAGGTCATACAGGCACGTGGAGGCCACACACACTACTGAGCCTCATTTTGACTTGTTTTAAGGACATTACATCAAAGTTGGATCAGCCTGTAGTGTGTTTTTCCACTTTAATTTTGAGTGTGACTCCAAATCCAGACCTCCATGGGTTGAAAAATCACAGTATGAACTTTTCTTGAGAAAGGCTCTAGTTCAGAGCCGAAACATTGCATCACATGGGTGAATAAAGAAAAACTTTTTCTGTGGATTCCAGGAGTAGTGTTCGTTTTTCTATATCTATCTATCTATATATATATAATAAAAAAAATGTCTTACCTTGTGTAGTTGCCCATTTGTCTCTCCTTTTGATTCGTTCTTCTAACCCCATCAATCTTGAGGCTCTTGAGGGGTTGTGCACTCATTTCTAAGAGCTCATAGACTAGCCAGATTCGTGTTGCTGATCATGCCTCCTTGATCCCTAGGTGCTGGGCCTTGGCTCATTCGCTTCCAGGCCTCCGCTGCTTGTCTTAGGTTTTCATGGAGAAACCCATCTTGATGCCGCTGCAGCCACTCACTGGCCACAGTGGAGATCTGCAACTCTTGCATCACAAGACAATTTAACATAATGCAGGGGAAGCAGTGGTCAGTTATTGGCTGTAACGGCGTCAAACAGGAAGTTTTCATGAAGGGACTCAAGACAAGCAACAGAAGCTGGGGAGCAAATGAGCCAGGACCCAGCACTGGGGATCAGGTAAGTATAATCACCAGCCTCAGAAATTAGTGTATACAAACCCTTTAAGGAGTTCATTTTTTAAGGGGGTTTCTATTCTTCTATATGTGACACAGAATGGGTTAAAATAAACAATCCCACTGCACTCCTTAAAAGGCCAATCACATGAGAGGCACCACTGCAACCAGTGACCACATCAGCGCTCTCCATACATCTCCCCCCTTCTACACAGAGAGCTCTCCATACATCCCCCCCTCTACACAGAGAGCTCTCCATACATCCCCCCCCCCTCTACACAGAGCGCTCTCCATACATCCCCCCCCCTTCTACACAGAGAGCTCTTCATACATCCCCCCCCCTCTACACAGAGCGCTCTCCATACATCCCCCCCCTCTCTACACAGAGCGCTCTCCATACATCCCCCCCCTCTCTACACAGAGCGCTCTCCATACATCCCCCCCCCCCCCTCTACACAGAGCGCTCTCCATACATCCCCCCCCTCACAATCTGCTTCCTGGGATCTTTTAATCCCTTGTCCTATTCACCCTGATAGATCTCTATTAGGGTGAATAGGACTTCACACTCTCCCTGCTGCCCTGTGCATATAACACACAGCAGCAGGGAGATTACCATGGCAGCCAGGGCTTCAGTAGCGTTCTGGCTGCCATGGTAACCGATTGGAGTCCCGCAATTACACTACTGTGGCTCTGATCAGAGGCTGCCACTGCACCACCAATAAGGAGGAGGGGAGGGGACCCTATGGCCACTGCCACCAATGAATATAACAATGGGGGGGGGGGCCCACCAATGATTATACTTTATAATGTTGGGGGGGGGGCGCACTGCGCCACCAATGAATATAATTAACACATTAATTTAAATGTAGGCAGCGGGTGCCGGCAGCGGTATCACATACCCAGCACCTGCCCTCTATGACATTGCGCTGCGATCCCCGGCAATTAAAGGGTTAGTTGCCGGGGATCGCAGCGCCATGTCAGAGGGCGGGTGCTGGGTATGTGATACCGCTACCGGCACCCACTGCCTACACTTAAAATTATATTTATTGGTGGCGCAGTGTCCACAGTCCCTCCCCTTCTCCTCCCTGCTATCAATCCATTGGTGGCAGCGGCGGCACACGGGGGAGGGACCGCCTCCTTCTTCCCTGTGCTGCCGAGGAGAACATTAGCGCGATCTGAGAGCAGCGCGTGCCATGTTCTGTAACAGATAATAGGCAGTGCAGCCTAGTATCCTTAAATAGTAAGACCCGGTATCATATTGATCCGGGTCTAAAAGCATCTCTTCAGCTGCAGCGCTGCGGTCCACTCGCAAATGGCGACAAGACTAAAAAGTTGTCACCATCTGCAAATTTTAAGGTGCATTGGCGACCGTTTTGGTCGCCATCTGGAGCGCTGTGAAGGCGTCCTAATAGTCGTGCATGTTTTTCTTTCATTTTAGTTATCAGACATAAAAACATAGACCCCTTATTGGCCACCTCTAAACTCATCCTTTACTTTTTCCTGGCGCAGCCATTTTACATTTCCATTTTTTCCCTCCCCATCTTCCAAAAGCCATAAATTATTTTTCCATTCACATAGCTTGTTTTTTCGCAGAACAAAGCTGTACTCTATAATATTCCATACAATGTATTGGGAAGTTGGAAAAAGTTATTAATAGAATGGAGATGGAATAATACCCAGTGGCGCCATTGTTTTACAGGTTTCAGTTTTTACGTCATTCACTGTGCAGAAAAAATAAATAAAAAATGAGTACCCCTGTAAAAACGGGAATGACCATTCAAATAAACTTTCATCCCTAATAATGGTCATGTTCCTAGGCCTGTGTGAAAGAGGCCTAAGCCGAGGCCCAAATATATTGGTCTAATGCCTAGATAACATCACATCAGGGCCATTTTACATTAGCGCTATTTATTTCCATTATAGGAGCAGAAATACTAAAATAACGGAAGTGCTGAATTCAGCACATAACCAACAGGAATGGAGCCTAAGGCCCCTTTCACACGAGTGAGTTTTCCCGCGTAGGTGCAATGCGCAAAGTGAACCCATAGCACCCGCACTGAATCCTGACCCATTCATTTTGATGGGTCTGTGCACATGAGCACTGTCATTTCTGTGTTCAGGAAAAATGGCAGCATGTTCTATAGTCTCCGTTTTTCACACAGCCCTGGCTCCATAGAAGTGAATGGGGCTTCAGTGAAAAACGCATTGCATCCGGATGTAATGCGTTTTTCACTGATGGTTGCTAGGAGATGTTGTGCGTTAATCTTCTGTGGTTTTTTCCATGCACATGAAAAACGCATCAAAACTGATTGCACCCGGGCTGAAAAAACTGAAACCCTGAACTCAGACAAAACTGCAAGTTTCACTGAATTCATCGTTCGTGTGAAAGAAGCCTTACGGATCCCTTTGACTAGAACATTTTTTTGGTGAAGAGTCCTAGCCTATAATGAGAGTGTTAGAGCAAACTTTACCGCAGGGTGATGATGAGCCTTCCTTCAGCACCAATGTATTCCCCATTTACAGTATTTTGAAGAATCAGTGAAGTCCGCAGACGGCTGAGCAGTTCATCAAATGCGGAAATTGACATATGACAGTAGTTGTAGAATTTGTCTGCATCACTATGAACAAATATAGATATTATCTTTAGCATATACCGCATGCAAGGATTAAGCTTAATGAGGTACATGCGTTAAGGGGTTAAAAAGAAAATTCTGAAATGATGTTTTCAACTCAGGCCACTGAACCTTACAGTAGGCTGGCAGTTTCCAGAAGTCATCACATTATCATCACAGGCAAGATAACAAGGCTGTAGTTTAGAACCTCTCTCACAAATAACATATTTGACTGAAAAAAATAAAATAAAATTGCATTATCCCATCTAAATGAAACCCATTATTAGGGTACTTTGACACTAGCGTTTTTCTTTGTCCGAGGGGCTCTATACCGGAAAAGAACTGATCAGTTTTATCCTAATGCATTCTGAATGGAGAGTAATCCGTTCAGGATGTCTTCAGTTCAGTCTTTTTGACCGATCAGGACGGACATAATACTGCAGCATGCTACGGTTTTATATCCGGCCAAAAAAACGGAACACTTGCCTGAATGCCGGAGCTGGCATTTTTTTCCATAGGAATGTATTAGTGCCGAATCCGGCATTTTAAAAAAACGGAATGCCGGATCCGTCCTTCCGGTCTGCGCATGCGCAGACCGAAAAAAAAAGGTGAAAAGAATAAATGCCGGATCCGTTTTTCCGGATGACACTGGAAAGACGGATCCGGCATTTCAATGCATTTGTCATACGGATCAGGATCCTGATCAGTCTTACAAACGCCATCCGTTGGCATACGTTTTGACAGATCCGGCAGGCAGTTCCGGCGACAGAACTGCTTGCCGGATCACTCTGCCGTAAGTGTGAAAGTAGCCCAAGATAACTAGGTGTCTGGAGCGGTGGTAGTATCTGCCACACGACGGATCTAGCAGTGCGTCTTGGTACAACTCAGAAACCAGGAAATTTATGTGAACACAGCGCAACACCTCTATTATAATACTGGGGGCAGAAAATGAAAGTTGAACCGCTTTCAGTGAGTCATCATAACACCACTGAGGCCAGGGAATGGCTGCAGCAGTCATGTGTTGTCATTGCTGCAGCTGACTAAACAGTAGACAGCAATGAAGCGGTGGCATTGGAACAATGTGGTGGGGTACAACAAGTACAGTGTCTCCCCCCTTCAGGTAGCGAGTTCACCAAGTGCCTAAAGCAGTGGAATTACGGCCGTCCTTCTTATTATCCGCTATCTATCTTAGACATCGGGCAAGTTCCATTGCATGGTATGAATAGGCTGTCCTCATTACTACCCACTCTTTCTCGATTAGGCCCCCACCATCAATGTGCATGGACTAAGGGCTCATGCACACAAAACTAAGCGCTCAGTGCCTGTATTGCAGACTGTAAATGGCTGGTCCGCAATATACGGGCACTGGTCGTGTGCACTCCGTAGGACCTATTGACTTGAATAGGTCCGCAAACTGCAACACAGGACTTCACCTTTCTTTTGCGGAGCGGAGGCATGGATGGGAAACCCACAGAAGCACTTCAGTGGGATTTCGGTCCGTGCCTCCTCACTGCACAAAATAGAACATGTTCTATTTTTTTCTGCGGTGCGGAACGTCTCGTGTGGATCACGGACCAATTCAAGTGAATTGGTCCACATAATCAAACGAGGTGCACACCGCTATTTGCAGTCCGCAGCACGGGGCACACACGCTCGTGGGCATGAGCATGTACGTTACTAAATTAATTACAGTGCAGCTTATTACTCTTTAGTGTGCACCAATAAAAGGTCATTAATACTTGATCGGTGGGGGTCCGACACCCGGCACGCCTGCCAATCAGCTGTTTGAAGAGGAGGTGGTTCACCATGAGTTTGCTGCTTCCTCTTCATTACACTGCCTGTCGTGACTTGAATGGAGTGAATACCTGTAATTACACTGCGCCGCCGCTGCAAGGGAGACGATGGGCAGTGTAAGGAAAAAGAAGCAGTGAACGCATGGAGTGCCGCCTCCTCTTCAAATAGCCAATCTGCAGGGGTGCTGGGTTTTGGACCCCCGATGAACAGATATTGATAACCTATCCAAAGGATAGGTCATCAATATAAACTGCTCGCACAACCCCTTTAATATAATTAATGTAGAGTTACCATAACAGGTCAGTGGTTTGGACAGTTTGTCTTCTCCTCTTTTACTCTCCCTACAACTAAGCAACTATCCAGTACTTATAGCTTCCAAACCACAGCAGGTGATCCTGCACTACACGTCCCATACGGCATGTCAACCATATTGTGTATATTGTGAACAAAGCCTAATTCAGACATCAGTCATTTATCCAGCCAAAAGGTCAGTATGTGTAAATTCACCTTAAAGGGGCAGTCTCACTTCAGCAAATAGCATTTATCATGTAGAGAAAGTTAATACAAGACACTTACTAATGTACTGTGATTGTCCATGTTGCCTCCTTTGCTGGCTGGATTCGTTTTTCCATCATATTATACATTGCTCGTTTCCATGGTTACGACCACCCGGGCTTGCACACTATAGTAAAAAGTCCCAGCCTATGTGCACTCCTGCGGTCCCGGCCACCAGAGAGACCTGTGCTTTTTCTTATAGTGTGCAAGCGCGACCAGCACTGTGGGATTGCAGGGTGGTTATAACCAGCAAAGGAGGCAATATGGACAATCACAATACATTAGTAAGTGCCTTGTACTCCCTTTGTCTACATGATAAATGCCATTTGCTGAAGTCAGACAAACCTTTCAGTATGTAGGGTATGTGGCTGCTTGTGTTCATGTGAAAAAAAATACAATAATCTGGGATCTGAAGGATACTGGATTATCAGATGGCTGTGGATTCAGATTAGGTCCTCTGTGGGGAGCGGTGACATCAGAAGGATCACAGCCTGTCAGGGATCTTTACAGCCGCATTTACACGAGCCAATAATCGGCCAGATTATCGGAAACAATCTGCCCGTGTAAATGCAAAACGCTCGTTCATCGGGTGATCCTGTCGTTTGTGCAGTCACCACCGATCAGGATTTCTGGGCAGCAGATCGACGAGGGGTGGCAATAGTGATCCCTCGTCCTCATACTGTGGGGGAGATCGCTGCATTGTATGTAAATGCTGTGGTCTCCTTCACTGAACGAGCAGCCGACTGTCGGGAAGGAACGCTGCCTTCCCAACAATCGTCTGCTGAATCGTCCCGTCTAAATCAACCTTAACTTAGGCAATGACCGGGACGATCGCTCGCTGGTTTAGCTGCATTTACAGACAGCATTCATCCTCTCTGTTTAGGGATAACCGATCACTGCCGTTGTTCATCTCCATACAGATCTGTTGCTAGCCGGCAGCAGACTCCCGTTCACACAGGGCGACATGCTGCCAACAAACGCTGATTTTCACCCAACGAACGAGCGTTTTCTCACTCATCAGGTGATCGGCAGCACATTTCAGCCTCATCACACGTCCGTGAAACACCGGCCTGGATTTCTTCTGAGTGTAGGAGCGCACGGCGTCATTGGTTTCTATGACGCTGTGCGCTTCCTGCTGCCGCCACAGTACAGTAATACACTGGTATGATCTATACCAGTCTATAATACTGTACTGCGGCGGCAGCAGGAAGCGCACGGCGTCATAGAAACCAATGACGCCGTGCGCTCCTACACTCAGAAGAAATCCAGGCCGGTATCACACGGACCGTGTTTCATGGACTTTACACAGGACAGGCATCCAGAGAATGATCGCCTGTAGGAAAGTTCCTTCCCAATAATTGCCCGGCTCTTCCGGCCTGTGTAAAGCGCCTCTGCACATCTTCTAGGTTTACTTTTAGGGTACATGCGGATGGCAGTGTAGTTTATGCAGATTTTGGCTGAATAGGTCCGCATCCGTGATACAGTGCGCACGCGGCTGGTGCCCGTATATTGCGGAACCGCTGATTACGTGTCACAATACGCACACACATTCGTGTGCATGAGTTTTTTTTTGGCGCCAGGTTCTGCTTGATTGAGACCTATAGGAAAACATTGCATTTGGATGCAAAATTGCATGAAGGTGCCGTATGGGTATGGAGGGGGGGGGGATAAGACTTTTTTAAATTTATTTAGTAATTCAGGTTTTCTGTGAAAGTTTTCCCAGCAGTGAAAAGATTACTACAAGACAGAGCTGCACCGCGTGTCTCCGTACTTACCGACATTAGTGCAATCACGGCATGTAAGCTCTGCCCATTTTTAGCTCAGGATAGTGCGAATTTGCCGGAAACTGTCTCCGAAAATCAGGGACAGCCCCCGTCAAATTCGGGCCAGTCGGCAACTATGCGTCTCTTTACCTCCGCAGTTCAGTACAAAATACGGCAAAGCGCTGCCGGTTGTCCCTGTGCCTCCTGATCCTCTGCATCCAGACGCGGTGCCGCCGGCGTCTCGCTTGCTCCTACGGAGACATGAAGGGAAGGTTTGAGAGGGGACATTAGACGGATGTCACAGATAACGGCGCAGGCGCTGTAACGTGCACCTACTTGTCTCCTCAGCCTGCGCCTCCACAGGATCCACCACAGGACCAGCACGAACATGGCTAAATTGGGCCGCCTCAGCCTTATCCTCGTATTAGAGGCGCCGGAGTCCACGTTTCCTTCCCTCGCCGTTAAAAACGGTCTACGTGGCGTAACGGGGAAATGAAATCATGGTACACCACACAAACACCGGAGAAACAGGGAGGCAAATCTGTACAACAAAATGTAAAGGTTATACGTCCCACTGAAATGTCATGGAAAAACACAAAAGGTTTCCTCTGCAGTTACCAACAAAACCGTCAGGTGTGAATGCAGGCAAACGGTTTATCATTCACACATCACGTCTTCCCCAACTTGTCACCTCAGTACAAGGTGTTCTCTGACAGACAGCCGCTCCACATGGCTGTCCTCCCGGCATGCCCCGCGCAGGTGAAGGCCCCCGAACGGCGTCGCTGTCTCTAAGGAAAGTTCCCACGTCCGACACTCAAGTTGGAAGGGGAGGAGTTATAATGTCGAGGGGGCGGGGCCGCAGGCGACGTGCGCGGGCCGTGTGTAGGTATGCGCCGCCGTGCACGCGCCTGTGTTTTCCCAGCGTTACGTCACGTGACAGGACGAGCTGGTCGCTGCTGGCCTCTCGCGTTCTGTCCGCGTCGTTACCGAAGGATGTCCCGGGGCCGATTACTGGAGTAGAGGTCTTCATCGCCGCTGAGATTGGGCCGAAACCGCTGGACGACACGGCGACTCGCGGGGGCCAGGTGCGCGCAGATTCCCCCGGTGATGGCCTCCGGGTGTCGGTGACACGCCCGGGCGTCGGTAAGGGGGACTGCGGCCTGGGAGCTCAGGCACTTCACGGTACCCCGGGCGCAACGGCTCCTCCTCCTTCCTCCTCGTCAGGCGGGGACTGCTGCTGGTGGAGGATGTCGGGCCGCCGCTGCGCCGGGGCCTCGGGCTCGGCTGCCTCTCACGGAGATACCGGGGGGAGCGGGGAGCCGGCCCGGGAGCTGTTCGAAGCCTGTAGGAACGGAGACGTGGAGCGGGTGAGGAAGCTGGTGACCGGCGACAAGGTGAACAGCAGGGACACGGCGGGCAGGAGGTCCACCCCGCTGCACTTCGCTGCAGGTAAGACATTGCGGGGGTCCGGGCTGTGGCGGCGGCGGCTCTCACTGGTCTCTCAGCCGCTCAGGATTGTGGTAAAGCTGGCTGCCACGTGCCGGTCCTGTTGGTTGTCACCTGGCGTCCAGACGCCTTTAGGGGACTTCCACACTTGTGGCAGAGGATTCACAAACCGATGGCATTTGTCAGGCGGATGCGGATCTGTCTGACAAATGCATTGAAATACCGGATCCGTCTCTCCAGTGTCATCCGGAAAAACGGATCCGGTATTAAAGGGTGTTTCCGGTGTTTAAACTGATGATCTATCCTCTGGATAGATCATCAGCATCTGATCGGCGGGGGTCCGACACCCGGGACCCCCGCTGATCAGCAGTTTGAGGAGGCAGCGCCGCGGCCTTCTCACTGTTTACCACTGGCCCAGTGCCGTCACGACTTGTAGCAACTGGCCAGGGCGGGCTAAGCTCCATTAACTTTAATGGTGCCTTCTCAAACAGCTGATCAGCGGGCGTCCCGGGTGTCGGACCCCCGTCGATCAGATGCTGATGATCTATCCTGAGGATAGATCATCAGTTTCAACAAACTGCAGAACCCCTTTAATTTTTTTGCACATGCACTGACCGGATCCGGCATTGTGTTCCGGCAAAACAGATGCGGTTTTCCGGTCTGCGCATCAGCAGACCTTTAAAAATGCAAAAAAAAAAATATTACCAGATCTGTTTTTCCAGATGACACAACGGAGAGACGGATCTGGTATTTCAATGCATTTGTCAGATGGATCCACATCCGTTTGCATCAGAATTGCCTGGAATCCTCTGCCACAGGTGTGAAAGTACCCTTCGCTATTCGCTCACTGCGGCTCCGGTCATGTGTGCTGGCTCCCGCGTACCCATCTTCCAGTCCCCGATCTGCTTCGCTGCAGCCATCCGCTGGCTTCAGTGGTGACTTGTCCGTGGCAGAGCTAGTGTGCAGGGGAGCAGATATGTATGAAGCTTTCAGTGGCAGCGGTAGGATGAGGGCATCACTTAAAGGGGTTGTCTCAGCCGAGACATTGGTGGCATATCGCTATAGCTGCCACACCTATTTCTAGAATGGAGCCCCCAAAGTAAACGAGAACACCTGGCACCTGGGCCGCCCTCCATTCATTTCTATGGGACTGCTGAAAGAAGCCATGTGCTGGTTCGGCTATATCCAACAGTCCCATAGAAGTGAATACAGCGGTGGACGCGCTTGCGCTGTGCGCTCCCCATTCATTTCTGTTTGAGCACACTTGCACAGCAATTTCTGGAGCTGCCGTAACAGTGAACTGAAAGCATGCTGCGCATGTGCGGAGATAGGCGAGAGGGTCCCACCTCTGGGACCTGCATTTGTCTGTATTCGGTGGCCTATCCTAGCGATATGCTGTGTCCCGGGCGATAAAACGCCTCTTTATAAAGGGATCTCTCCTGTGTCTCGCTGTCATCTCTCTCTGCTCCCGCTCACTTCACTGCCATCCCCTGGCATGTGCTGTACACTGCCCGTCAGTGAACTGACTGCCTGGGCCTGGCAGTGAAGTGAGTGGGCGCAGGATTTCAGGGAGCAGAGAAGGTGACTCGAGCACACGGGGCTGTCCTACAGTGAGACATGGGATGAGCGATCAATAAACTCTCTGGGGGTCTGACAGCTGGGCCCCCCACCGATCCGCTGAACGAAACGTCCAAACTTGGCACAACCCCTTTAAGTAAAGACGCGTTTAGATGCTGCGAGGAGCAGCTGATTGTCTTGAAGGAAGCATTCCTTCCCAAAAATTGGCTGCTCAAGGTGAAGGCTGCAGAGATCTCTTCCACAGTATGAGGACGAGCGCTGGCTGCAGAGGCGGTTTAGACTGCGCGATCTGCTGCCCGGGAGCAGTGATTGAGGCGTCCGCGCCTCCGATCATTTCACCTGATGAACGAGTGTTCTTCACTGTGTGATCTGCGGCAGATTGTCGAGAACGAGCGTTTGTAGGAACATTTGCACCGGATATTTACATCCAGCTGAGCCGATGTTTTCCTCAAGGTCTCTGTCCCAAAACTGGTGACAGATTCTGCGTTTTCTGTTGGCCACAAACACTGCGGTCTGAGAACATGGAATGTACAGTGCAAGCATTCTGGTAAATATACTGTACGTTACATCAGAGACCAGCGCGTGGCCTCCTCGATCTGATGCAGGTTTGACCTTCTGGCTCGTGGACCTCCAGAAGATACCCCAGAAGTATTAAGAGGCCCTTTCGTCTTAAGTCAGGCACATCTCACTCCAACCAGAACTACGTTAAAGGGGTTTTCTGAGTTTTTTTTTTTTATACTGATGGCCTATCTTCAGTATCTGGTCAGTAGGGGTCCGGCACCCGGGCCAGGACCCCGGCCGATCAGCTGTTAGAGAAGGCACCGACGATCCTGTGAGCTCCACGGCCTTCTCTCTGCTTTCCACAGGACAGTGACAACATGTTCATCAGTCACGTGGCCTAGGAGCGGCTCAGTCCCGCAGAGGTGAATGGGGCCGAGCTGCAATACAAAGCACAGCTTCTATACAATGCACGGCGCAGTCCTTGGTGCGCTGCGAGAAGGAGCGCTGGTGCCGTCTGATCGGCGGGAGTCCAGGGTGTCAGACCCCTCCTGATTAGATACTGATAAAAATCTTGAAAAACTCTTAATCGGCCATCTTAGGCTACTTTCACACTGGCGTTTTGACTTTCCGTTTGTGAGATCCGTTTCAGGGCTCCCACACGCGGTCCAAAACGGATCAGTTTTGCCCTAATGCATTCTGAATGGAAAAGGATCCGCTCAGAATGCATCAGTTTGCCTCCGTTCAGTCTCTATTCCGTCTGATAAAACTGAGCCAAACGGATCCGACCTGACACACAATGTAAGTCAATGGGGACGGATCCGTTTTCACTGACACAATCTGGCACAATAGAAAACGGATCCGTCCCCATTGACTTTCAATGGTGTTCAAGACGGATCCGTCTTTTCTATGTTAAAGATAATACAAACGGATGTATTATCTGAACGGATCCGCACAAAACACGTGTGAAAGTAGCCTAAGACTACCCTATGACACGCAGCACGCTCTGGGTGTTTTGTTTCCTGGCATATCCCCATCGGCTTCTCTATGGAACTTGAAAAGGACCTGACATAGCGAGTCTGCAGCAGAGTCCGCATCAAAGCCGATTTTTGCAGTGGTTTTTGGCGCGGATTTGCTGCAGCCTTCGCACTACTTGTAGGCACTGATTTGAAGAGGTCTCTACTCCGGACATGACTTGTTTTAGTAAATGCTTGTATTGCCCACTATATAACAATCTGCAGCATGTCTTAGACCTGGGCATTGTGCTGTTACTCTATTATTCCTCCTTGAGATTCATACATAATTCTACAACTGATCCAAAGTGGAGAAAAAGCAGCGGCGCTCACCATATATCACACTTTATTCTTTAAAAAGTATATTGGACATATGTTGCCTGGACTTCATTGGTTGAGCACGTCTGACGGGCCGCTCCAGTAGATTGTGTGCTCACGTGGCAGTGTCGGCTTTACTTTCCTATGTTGGCCTAATTTAATAACTAGGTGTTGCCCATAAATCCTTTAAGTCTGGGTTCACGCAGTTTTTTTTTTTTATTAGTTTTTTTTTACTGTTTTGGAAAGCAGTAGAAAACTCATATGAAACACTGATTTTGTGATGTTTTTATTGACCGCAAAGCTTTTTTGAGAAAAAAAAAAAAGTGCAACCACTAATCGCAGGACAATATGCAGTGTGTGAACCCAGCCTAAGGGCTCCCTCATGAGAGCGATGCTCTTGTCCTAGTGTAGAGGATACAGAAGACGGACTGAACACTGTCACGGTAGTCAGTGGGTCAATTCATGTGTCCATACAGTCAGGTCCATAATTATTGGGACATTGACACAATCCTAACATTTTTGGCTCTATACACCACCACAATGGATATAAAATGAAACAAACAAGATGTGCTTTACCTGCAGACTGTCAGCTTTAATTTGAGGGTATTTACTAGGGATGTCCCGATACCAGTATCGGTATCGGGACCGATACCGGGCATTTGCACGAGTACATGTACTCGTGCAAATGTCCCCGATACCACTGCCGATACCTGTGCGCCGCTTCTATGTGTCTGTGTCCGTCCGCGGCCTGCCCTGCATCTCGCACAGCTAAGGCCTCTTTCACACTTGCGTTGTTGGGATCCGGCATGCACTTCCGTTGCCGGAGGTGCCTGCCGGATCCGGAAAAACGCAAGTGTACTGAAAGCATTTGAAGACGGAACCGTCTTCCAAATGCTTTCAGTGTTACTATGGCACCCAGGACGCTATTAAAGTCCTGGCTGCCATAGTAGTAGTGGGGAGCGGGGGAGCGGTATACTTACAGTCCGTGCGGCTC
Source organism: Bufo bufo (assembly GCF_905171765.1). Classification (NCBI taxonomy): domain Eukaryota; kingdom Metazoa; phylum Chordata; class Amphibia; order Anura; family Bufonidae; genus Bufo; species Bufo bufo. The sequence continues at coordinate 78,265,283 of NC_053394.1, read as the reverse complement.
CCGGGGCGCTCCAGAATGACGTCAGAGCGCCCCATGCGCATGGATGACGTGATCCATGCAATCACGTGATCCATGCGCTTGGGGCGCCCTGACGTCACTCTGGAGCGCCCGGGGAGCCGCACGGACGGTAAGTACACTGCTCCCCCGCTCCCCACTACACTTTACCATGGCTGTCAGGACTTTAGCGTCCCGGCAGCCATGGTAACCACTCTGAAAAAGCTAAATGTCGGCTCCGGCAATGCGCCGAAACGACGTTTAGCTTAAGGCCGGATCCGGATCAATGCCTTCCAATGGGCATTAATTCCGGATCCGGCCTTGCGGCAAGTGTTCCGGATTTTTGGCCGGAGCAAAAAGCGCAGCATGCTGCGGTATTTTCTCCGGCCAACAAACGTTCCGTACCGGAACTGAAGACATCCTGATGCATCCTGAACGGATTACTCTCCATTCAGAATGCATTAGGATAATCCGGATAATTAGGCAGTGTAATAGGAGCCTACAGTGGAAGCTAGCCCCGCCCCTCCCCGCCCTCCAACCAATCAGTGGCAACCAGCACTGACTCACAGCACAGGGAGCGTAGTGCAGGGACTCAGAGAATCGTCTGACAGTTTATTAGTTAAAAGAATCCAATGAGTCACAGACTGTGTCACCGAGTCCCTGCCAGGCTTCCTGCTCTGCGGCTCCCTAGTCCGTCCGGGGGGAAGGGGGGGCATTATTAGCATAGCATGTAGTGGAGCTGTGTGTGTACAGGGTGCATGTAGCAGAGCAGGAAGTCTGGCAGGGACTCGGTGACAGTCTCTGACTCATTCGATTCTTTTAACTAATAAACTCAGACGATTCCCTGAGTCCCTGCAATAACTATACATTGTAATTACATCAGTCTGCTCCACTGCATTCACTGCAGCAGAGCTGTGTTTGCCAGGAGCGAGTCCCTCTAAAGGTGATAGTGTCTGTCTTCTAAGGCCCTGGTCCTTCCCTTCCTGCCTGCAAGCTGCACATTGATCTCTAAAAGCAGGTATTAGGGCAAGAAGAAATATACATTACTGTATGATGGCCACAAGACTATTATACTGAGGAGGGGGGCTTCAAAAATTGTTGTCCTGACTCCTTACAGTAGCGTCTCCTTGTGGCCGCCCCCATACAGTGTAATGTCTCCTTGTGGCAGCCCCCATACAGTGTAACGTCTCCTTGTGGCCCCCATACAGTGTAACGTCTCCTTGTGGCCCCCATACAGTGTAACGTCTCCTTGTGGCCCCCATACAGTGTAACGTCTCCTTGTGGCCCCCATACAGTGTAACGTCTCCTTGTGGCCCCCATACAGTGTAACGTCTCCTTGTGGCCCCCATACAGTGTAACGTCTCCTTGTGGCTGCCCCCATACAGTGTAACGTCTCCTTGTGGCCCCCATACAGTATAACGTCTCCTTGTGGCTGCCCCCCATACAGTGTAACGTCTCCTTGTGGCTGCCCCCCATACAGTGTAACGTCTCCTTGTGGCTGCCCCCCATACAGTGTAACGTCTCCTTGTGGCTTCCCCCATACAGTATAACGTCTCCTTGTGGCCCCCCCCCCATACAGTATAACGTCTCCTTGTGGCTGTCCCCATACAGTATAATGTCTCCTTGTGGCTGCCCCCATACAGTATAACGTCTCCTTGTGGCTGACCCCATACAGTATAACGTCTCCTTGTGGCTGCCCCCATACAGTGTAACGTCTCCTTGTGGCTGCCCCCATACAGTGTAACGTCTCCTTGTGGCTGCCCCCCATACAGTGTAACGTCTCCTTGTGGCTGCCCCCATACAGTGTAACGTCTCCTTGGAATGTTATAGTTCTGTTTTTGGGCCTTTTGGTTGGTCAGTGGTCAGAAAATACATGTGTGTGTATTTTATTGTTAAAATTAGTATCGGTAATTGGTATCGGTGAGTACTTAAATAAAAGTATCGGTACTCAGTCTTAAAAAAATGGTATTGGGACATCCCTAGTATTTACATCTAAATCAGGTGAACGGTGTAGGAATTACAACAGTTTGCATATGTGCCTCCCACTTGTTAAGGGACCAAAAGTAATGGGACAGAATAATAATCATAAATCAAACGTTCACTTTTTAATACTTGGTTGCAAATCCTTTTCAGGCTGTAATTGACTGCAGTCTGGAACGCATAGACATCACCAGACGCTGGGTTTCATCCCTGGTGATGCTCTGCCAGGCCTCTACTGCAACTGTCTTCAGTTCCTGCTTGTTCTTGGGGCATTTTCCCTTCAGTTTTGTCTTTAGCAAGTGACATGCATGCTCAATCGGATTCAGGTGAGGTGATTGACTTGGCCATTGCATAACATTCCACTTCTTTCCCTTAAACTCTTTGGTTGCTTTTGCAGTATGCTTTGGGTCATTGTCTATCTGCACTGTGAAGCGTCGTCCAATGAGTTCTGAAGCATTTGGCTGAATATGAGCCGATAATATTGCCCGAAACACTTCAGAATTCATCCTGCTGCTTTTGTCAGCAGTCACATCATCAATAAATACAAGAGAACCAGTTCCATTGGCAGCCATACATGCCCAAGCCATGACACTACCACCACCATGCTTCACTGATGAGGTGGTATGCTTAGGATCATGAGCAGTTCCTTTCCTTCTCCATACTCTTCTCTTCCCATCATTCTGGTACAAGTTGATCTTGGTCACATCTGTCCATAGGATGTTGTTCCAGAACTGTGAAGGCTTTTTTAGATGTCGTTTGACAAACTCTAATCTGGCCTTCCTGTTTTTGAGGCTCACCAATGGTTTACATCTTGTGGTGAACCCTCTGTAGTCACTCTGGCGAAGCCTTCTCTTGATTGTTGATTTTGACACACATACACCTACCTCCTGGAGAGTGTTCTTGATCTGGCCAACTGTTGTGAAGGGCGTTTTCTTCACCAGGGAAAGAATTCATCGGTCATCCACTACAGTTGTTTTCCGTGGTCTGCCAGGTCTTTTTAAGAATGTTCCAAACATTTGTTTTGGCCACACCTAATGTTTTTGCTATCTCTCTGATGGGTTTGTTTTGTTTTTTCAGCCTAATGATGGCTTTCTTCACTGATAGTGACAGCTCTTTGGATCTCATTTTGAGAGTTGACAGCAACAGATTCCAAATGCAAATAGCAGACTTGAAATGAACTCTGGACCTTTTATCTGCTCATTGTAATTGGGATAATGAGGGAATAACACACACCTGATCCTGGGAGGATCACCAGACATGAAGGAAAGTGAAAAAAAATCTAAGTCAAGTTTGCCTTGCAAATGATAGGAAAAAAGCAGACGCGCAGACACGGATGACAATCTTGTGTGCCTCCGTGTTTTTTCACGGACCCATTGACTTGAATGGGTCCGCGAACCGTTGTCCGTGAAAAAAATAGGACAGGTCATATTTTTTGGATGGACTGGAAACACGGATCATGGACGCGGATGACAAACGGTGCATTATCCGAGTTTTCAACGGACCCATTGAAAGTCAATGGGTGCGCAGGAAAACGGAACAACGGACACGGAACACAACAACGGTCGTGTGCATGAGGCCTAAAGCTGACAGTCTGCAGTTAAAGCACATCTTGTTCGTTTCATTTCTAATCCATTGTGGTGGTGTATAGAGCCAAAAATGTTAGAATTGTGTCCATGTCCCAATATTTATGGACCTGACTGGAGGTCCATGCAAAAACAAATCAGAATATGCAGTATTTTGATCCGATTTGTGCAATGGGTCTTTGAAAAAAAAATGGACTGCACACGGACGCCATCTTTGTGTGTATCATGGATTATTTCTAAGACACGAAAAGAAGTGAAAGCGCTAATTCCATGGAAATAACAAATAGAGACGATACAAATTCCACACTGTTATTAAAAATGCAATAAAACTTTTTTCCCCACATGTCATGTATATTATTGGGGCCATTTATCAAACTGGTGTAAAGAACTGGCTCAGTTGCCCATAGCAACCAATCAGATTCCACCTTTTGGACAGCTCCTTTGGAAAATGAAAGGTGGAATCTGGTTGCTATGGGCAACTGAGCCAGTTCTTTACCAGTTTTACCAGTTCTTTACAGTTGCATTTTTTTCTCCATCCCATCAGTGGTAATGGCTGTTCTCGTTTGCAAAACGGACGTGTTCTCTATAATTTTCAGATGCGGAGGGCACATGGTTGACATCCGTGTGCTGTCTGTCTTTTTGCGAACCTATAGAAAAGAAGGGGTCCACGTGCAATCTGCAAAAAAATGCGAATCGGAACACGGATGCAAAATACGGGGTAAGGGCATGAGGCGTAAGCAGAACGGAAATCAAAGTCTGAATTGTTCTATAGAACACGAAGCCTCTTTCACACGAGCAAATTTTCTGTCCAGATGCGTGTAATGAATGCACAGCACCCGGACTGAATCCTGGCCCATTCATTTCAGTGGGTGCACGGTGTACCCGCATCATGCTTTTGTTCTGGAAAAATCCCCAAATTTCTATATTGTAAGTTTTTCTTGCTGCTCTGGGTCCATAGAAGTGAAAGGGGTAAGCGTGAAAAACGGAAGGCGTCCGGATGCAATGCATTTTTCACTAATGATTGCTAGGAGATGTAGATTGTTCTTCAGTTTTTCTTCCTGCTAGTTAAACCGCATGCGATCTGACTGAAAACACGAACACACTGGACGCAATTGCAGATAAAACTGATTGAACTTAAAAAAAAAAAAAAAAAAAACACATCAGTTTTTCTATGAACAGATCCTGACACAATCCGTATCGCTCGTGCGAAAGGCGCCTCACAGAGCCGCAACTACCACCTTGGATTTAGGGAGTGGAGCTGTGTAACGATGGGCAGCTCCTGTAATTCAGAGGGTGTCATTCATAAATGCTTACTTGGAATTTTCCGGATGCTGTGAAGTCACCTTTGGTGGCTCTTCATTACATCAAGGATAATGTATTAGTCTCAGATGGCCGTCATGGGGCAGTCACACTTTGTGATGGAAATACGGAGCCTCTTACCTTTCTTTGTGTTGAGTAAATATAGTTTCCTTCCAAGAAATTTCATTCCTTTTTTGTTTAGTTTTTTAAGGCTGAACGGCAGGTTAAAGGGGTTCTGCACTTTCAGATAGATCATCAGCTTCTGATCGGCCGTGGTCCGACACGCGGGACCCCCGCCGATCAGCTGTTTGAGAAGGCAGCGGCGCTTCAGCAGCGCCGCGGCCTTCTCACTGGTTACCGCCGGCGTCACGACTTGTATCAACTAGTGTGGGCGGGGCTAAGCTCTGTTCAAGTGAATGGAGCTTAGCCCCGCCCACGCTAGTTGATACTAGTCGTGACGTCAGTGGGCCGGCGGTAAACAGTGAGAAGGCCGCGGCGCTGCTGGAGCACCGCTGCCTTCTCAAACAGCTGATCGGCGGGGGTCCCGGGTGTCGGACCCCGGCCGATCAGAAGCTGATGATCTATCCAGAGGATAGATCATCAGTTAAATGAAAGTGCAGAATCCCTTTAAGTAGACTGGTATCTCGGACTTGCTCTGAAGGCTATAGCCTTAACAATAAGATCTCTACTTTAAGGGTTATCCAGGTATTTAACGTGTTTTAAAACACTGCTCAGCTCGCTTGAAGACGGGGCATGTCTCAGCTCTCCCTATCACAGCTCAGGAGGCAGTTGAAGGCTGACACGGAGCATGTGCGACCTTCTCAGTGAGCGGGACAAAGAAATAAGAAAAAAACAAACACAGTAGGTGGCGAGTTATCTTCTGAAAGTTAAATGCAAAATGCTATCTCTCAGAAAAAGAGAGCGTCTCCCCAGTGACACCTTTCGGAAGTGGCTCTGTGTGAACCGAGGTCCAACTTAAAGGATAACTGTCACACTTAGACCCTAATTTCAATTTTCATATATGTAGTTACTAATAACATGATATTCCAGAATCAGTTACTATTAGACTGACTTACCCCATATTTAATAAGATTCAGCCCTTAGCAACCAGTCTGCATAAAACTGCAATTTCACTATTCAGTTAAGATGGCCGCCACTGCCCTCACCCTGAGGCTAATCCCGCCTGCCCTCACTAGCCAGTAACAATAGCCCCCCAAAAGTGTCAGTAACCAGAGCCCTCCCCCCTAAAGGGTTAATCTCCTGCAGCACAGAGGGGTCCTCTTACCACATGTTGCTTTCATTTATACACTGAGCAGATGGCAGATCTCCCTTCCCTGGTCTGCGCTGCTCTAACTCTGCATTCTCCAGCTCTGCTGAGTGAGGGAGCATCTGCCAAGCGCAGGGACAGGGAGAAGTGCACACAGCCCAGGCACTGTTATCAGCTGCTGGGGAGGACCTGGCTTTAATCATTTACTTACAGTCCCTGGCTGTCAGTAATGTGACACTGCACGCAGCCTGCTTCTACGTGTTCCGTCTATCAACAGATAGACGGACCATGCCTAGCAACCCTATTTTAAGCACAGGTAAAAATAGGCAGTACAGGGAACAAAAATGTGGAATTAAGGGGTAATTGAATACACAGTGAAAAGTTTAAATAGGGCCACGAAGGTGATATTAATCGCCACAATCCAATAACTAAAAAAAAATAAAAAATACGACAGTTATCCTTTTAACAAGCCTTGGAACGTGACATGGGATAATAGGAAAGCCACATATCTGTCCGCAGACAACTGTTTCGGAGTGTTTACCTCTCGTCGGCACGAAGTAGGATTCTTTGTGGGTGGATATTTGGTTTGGCTATGTTCTCTTGTCATGTTCCAAGGCTTGCTAAAAAGTCAGACTTTGACACATAGGGAGCCACTTTGAACAGGTCTCACCAGTGACGCTCTTGTTTTTTTTTTCCCCAGCATTTTACTTTCCTATGGAGCATTTCCACTGAGTCTCCATACGTAGCTAGTTTTCCAGTTCCTATCCCGGACCTTGATGACACATCGCTAGAATATGCCATGAGTGTCTGAGGAGTGCAGGTCCCACCTCTTTCTCCAGAATGGGGCCCCCGAAGTGGAGGGAGAGCGTACTGCACAAGCGTGGCCCCCTTCCTTTCTCTGCTATGGGAGTTCCGAAAATAGCGGAGCACTAGGTTGGTTGGCCATTTCTGACAGTCCCATACCAGCGAATGAAGAGGCGGCCGCGCTTGCGTGGTGCGGTCTTCATTCATTCTGCTGTTTTCTGAACTCCTATAGCAGTGAATGGAAAGCAAGTTGCTCAATCGCGGTGCCCTGTCCTTCACTTCAGGGGCCCCGTTCTGGAGCTAGATGTGTGTCCCACCCTGTCTGACATTGATGGTACATCGTGATAAGCCGTCAATGTCCCGGATGGAACACCTTTAGGCCTAGACCTGTGAAAGGCAAGTCAATCAGTATATCTGAGTTGCTGAAATGCCACTAAAATCAATCCCCGGAGGTTTTTCTTTGTGCTGAATATGTTTCCGTTTATTGTTACTTTCGAGCTGTGACCTGTTTTATGCCGCCTACTCCAGATACTACCAAGATACACTGAACGAGAGAGACTAAAATCACGTGGGGGTTGTAGAATTCTTGTTCATGATGATTTTTCTCTAAGGCCTATTTGGGCTCCTCCACACGATCCTATGTGTTTTGCGGAACGCACACGGCAAGGCCTATGACAGAAATCCCTATTTTGTGTCTGCATTTGCGGACAAGAATAGGGCATGCTCTTTTTTTCTGGGGCCGCGGACCGGACCAGAGTGTGCTGTCTGCATCTCTTGCGGCCCCATTGAAATGAATGCAGACCCATAAATACGGTCGTGTGAATGTACCCTTATACACTTGCATTTTTCACTGAAGTGTGTGATACGCATTTTCTGCAGACAGCACACATACCATTAGACAGCGCTCCAGATGGTGACCAAAACGGTCGCCAATGTGCCTTAAAGTTTAGGACTTAATATGTCTGTTCACACATCAGTATTTTTTTTCTGACTATGGTTAAGTGCAGTGATGGCCAGTTCGCATTGTTTGCCCGCGAACATATGCGGGCTGCCATCTTTTTTTCACAAGTCCTCGATTTTCACGCACCCACTGACTTCAACGGGCGTGTTTGGTCAACATCATGGGCCAAAGTAGTGCATGTCTAGGAGATTTCTTTATTTTTTTCACTTAACCAGTGATGGCCAGTTCGCATTGTTTGCCCGCGAACATATGCGGGCTGCCATCTTTTCTCACAAGTCCGACGAGGCACAGGTAAGCCCTTACCTGTGCCTGTGCCGCGAGCCGGTCTGAAAACGAGTGCGGTCTCCGGGAGCAGGCAGTTCCGAGAACAGCCTGATGAAGGCCCCCGGTGGCTGTTCTCGGAACTGCCTGCTCCCGCTGACCGCACTTGTTTTCAGACCGGCTCACGCACAGGCACAGGTAAGGGCTTACCTGTGCCTCGCCGGACTTGTGAGAAAAGATGGCAGCCCGCATATGTTCGCGGGCAAACAATGCGAACTGGCCATCACTGGTTAAGTGAAAAAAATAAAGAAATCTCCTAGACATGCACTACTTTGGCCCATGATGTTGACCAAACACGCCCGTTGAAGTCAGTGGGTGCGTGAAAATCGAGGACACAACACGGAGGGCGCCCATGTTTGGTCTGTTTTTCACGGACCACTGAGAGGAGTTGCTTTTGCAATTAAAGGGGTTCAAACAGACATCAAAAGATCAAACGGACACTGAAATGAGAGCGAGGCCTAAGGCCTTATGCGCACAACCATGTTTTGTATCCCTGTCCAGTCCACATATTTTTG